>NW_020448252.1:1440818-1461794 GCF_003343035.1 Apteryx rowi
AAATAAGAAAAAAGAAAAAAAAAAAAAAAAAAAAAAAGGCAAAAACAAAACAAAACAAAAAAACACACGGCAAAGGTAAAAAAAAATCCCCCCTCAAAAAAACCCTTAAACACCCATAATATCTGTGTATACTCCATAACACAAACTTAAACTGTAGCTTCTAAAAAAGAAAAGGTACATTAACTAGTGTTGTTCTCTTGAAATATCTTTTACTTCTATACTTATATATTTCCTTTGCTCCTTGGCATGTAGATTCATAAACTATGTGCAATGGCTATTAAATCTTAAGTCGCCTACTGATCTCCCGCAGTTATTTTAGCTTGATCTTCACTATTAATATGGACATAGTCGTTCAGATGAATGCTAATGATATCTTAGCCTGTCTTTACTATTAACACAAATGATAAGGATGAGATACAGTAATGTAATTCTAGTGCTTTGATATACCAATTTTTAAATGTTTTCTGCAGTGCTAAGGTGTATTTGTTTAACTCAGGCATGAATAACTTCTATAATTTAGTTATCCTATTTTCAAGGCCATCAATAATTTCAAATGTGAATTTGAAAGCCAAATTATTTTCTTTTGGATCTCAAAGTAATTGGCTTCAGTATTGTTAAAAGAGAATGTGGGCCCACAAACACATTTATGACTTAAAAGCCACAAGTGATGCTTTCCACTACAACTGCTGTACGAGTTTGACCACTTTGTCCATTTTTAATACACTAAGTATATTCTTTATTTTTCATAAGTCGTGATCACAAATGCCTGGAAAGAATGGAAAGGTCAGCTTCATAGCATTATTCCTTCATTAACCTCTGTGGTAGATAGTGTGGAAATACAGGTGTCCATGCGTAGAGAAGAATCCCAATCTCTTAAATCTGTGCATGTCATCATACTACCATCAATCGTGATCATCTACACTAGAGTGCTCAAGTAATTCAAATGTAGGAAGTTATATGTCTTTACTGAAAAAAATAGAATATAAGCAGCCACATAGTAACTTTATTATATTAATGAAAGTGAAATTTGAAGAACCTATATATAAAGAAACTTTGTCAGTTTAAGTAGGAAGTGTACCCCACTGGGAGAAAATTTGTTTTCATGTTTTTTTCAGTGGAGTCTAGAAAGCAAGATGACTAGGTCAACAGTATGATGAACCCTCGATTCTTCAGTTCCAGCTACGGAACAAACAAATGGTCTTCAATTCCCACAAACCAACAATAACTGCAACTCATATTTATTAGGAAAATGTCTATCCTATTGAGGTAAAAAATACTACGTTTTTAAGACTCACAGCCTGTTAGGATAGTCTAACATTCACAAAAATCAGAATTGTAATACAAAATGTTGATAGAAAAATTAAGTTTGGATCCTTGTAGGAACTGAATAATTCTCAGAGAATTCAGATACTCATTTCAAATAATCACAATGCTGAAACACTAAATATTTATGAAAGTTTCTCTGATCTTGAGACTTCCCTCTCTTAATTGTATATCATCATAATCTTATTCCCTATCCCAACCATATGCCCTATAATATTATATCTCATCTGTAACTTCRTGAGTTATCTGTGATTATTTACTTTCCCTGTCTGACTAGTGAATTCCCATCATCATAGTTAAATTTGCGGACTTAAGAGGCACATGTCAAAAATGAAATATTTATCCCATTGAAATAAATATCTCACCATGCTGTTACAGTCTAAGAATAAGAAAATATTGCAACTCATTAAAAAATAATACAACAATAAATACCTCTTTTAAAATATTTACAACTACATTCAACTTTTTGCATCACAGAACTAGGACAGGCTGCATAGCCTGAACAATTTGTTCAGTGATATTTTCAGTTTTGCCTAATAAAATAATGAGCCAATTTCTCCTTATTAAAAAATTGAAGTCTAGAGCCACAAAGGCATTTAGAAACCTTATTCTCCTTTAAATGTGTGGGAAGCAGGTGCCTGAAAGACTTACTGTCTATAATTTGGTACAGACATTGTATATTTAAGTTATAGTTGCCATGTGACATTAACCACCATACAACATTAATATGCAAGACCAATATAATTTTCCTTTTTCTACTCCTTATGATGATCTCTGCTGAAGACTTCATTTTCCTCTAAAAACATAAATTTGATTAGATGGAGTTGGTAATGTATGAAAATATGCCTTCTACAATGAAATAAATAACACATTATTCAGAAATATAAACTAAATTAAATAAAAAATAAAACAACTATTTAAAGAGAATAATAAAATAAATTTACTGAACAAAGAATTCTGGGATAACTTCTAAGGCTTTAGAAAGTCAAACTCCAAAAGGAAGCAAGAGGAACTAGACACATTGAATTTCAAAGTATTTTTTATTTCCAAGCTATTCAAAAGAAATAAAGGAAAAAAAAATCTTTGCAAATGTTACTTTCACCTTGACATTGAAAATGATCTTTAGAATTATTCCTCATATGGGACTGAGGTGTTGTAATAGTCTTGCAACAGTGCTGTTTTGCCCATACTTTGTAATGCTAAGCATGATAGATTAAAATAAAGCAAAGCAAACTCTTAACTTCCCTTAAAGGCATTCACGCTGTATAACAAAACAACAAAACAATAAAAGAGGAAGCAACAGGAATGTGAGGAAAATGACTATTAAGTGATGACCTAAAACTTATCTCCCTCTCCTGCCAACAACAGTGGAAATGAAAAGACTTTGTCACATTCTCCAGATACTTTGTGAATGAAACATACCTTAGATATCTGAAGAACTGATCAAGTATTAGAACTGACCTGAAATAATCGACTGTGAAGGCTTGAAGAAGAACTTAGACCACTGTAGCTAAATAGCAAATTGTCAAGTAAATCAGAATAGTAGAATCCTCTTTTAAATGAAAGCTCACTGTGGATAAAGGATGCATACATAATCATTATCTTAAGATTAGTCACCTGAAATGAATTTATAAAGTACCTAAACCTCTGTGAAACATAAACCAGACAGAATTTGGGTTTATTAGAGAAATAAAACTCTAAAATCCCTATGGTCTAATTAGACAATCTGCATGGGTCTGATTTGCCATTCTGGCTATTAGTATAGTCCAAAGAGATAGTTTCCTTTAAAGCAAGATTATATACTTGTGTTAGAAGCAGATGGTTTATGCTTTGAAAGTCCCTATTTCTCTTTACTGACTGTAAAAATGTCTTAAGATGACCTCCTTTTAGAAAGATTCCAGGTTCTAGAACCTTTCTAGAGGGAGAAACTTCCTAACAATCCTGGATTAACCAATCTGATAGCCTTCTATGATGGRATGACTGGCTGGGTAGATGAGGGGAGAGCAGTGGATGTTGTCTACCTTGACTTCAGGAAGGCTTTTGACACTGTCTCCCATAACATCCTCATAGGSAAGCTCAGGAAGTGTGGGCTAGATGAGTGGACAGTGAGGTGGACTGAGAACTGGCTGAATGGCAGAGCTCGGAGGGTTGTGATCAGCGGTGAAGAGTCTAGTTGGAGGCCTGTAGCTGGCGGTGTCCCCCAGGGGTCAGTACTGGGTCCAGCCCTGTTCAGCTTCTTCATCAATGACCTGGATGAAGGGACGGAGTGCACCCTCAGCAAGTTTGCTGAGGATACAAAACTGGGAGGAGTGGCTGATACCCCGGAAGGCTGTGCTGCCATTCAGAGGGGCCTGGACAGGCTGGAGAGGTGGGCGGAGAGGAACATCATGAAGTTCAACAAAGGCAAGTGCAGGGTCCTGCACCTGGGGAGGAATAACCCCAGTCACCAGTACAGGTTGGGGGTTGAGCTGCTGGAAAGCAGCTCTGCGGAGAAGGACCTGGGAGTGCTGGTGGACACCAAGTTAAGCAGGAGGCAGCAATGTGCCCTTGTGGCCAAGAAGGCCMATGGTATCCTGGGGTGCATCAGGAAGAGTGTTGCCAGCAGGTCGAGKGAGGTGATTCTCCCCCTCTACTCAGCCCTGCTGAGGCCACATCTGGAGTACTGCGTCCAGTTCTGGGCTCCCCAGTACAAGAGGGATGTGGCACTACTGGAGCAAGTCCAGCGAAGGGCTACAAAGATGATTAGGGGACTGGAGCATCTCTCTTATGAGGAAAGGCTGAGAGAGCTGGGCCTGTTTAGCTTGGAGAAGAGAAGGCTGAGAGGGGATCTCATCAACGTGTACAAGTATCTGAAGGGAGGGTGTCAAGAGGATGGAGCCAGACTCTTTTCAGTGGTGCCCAGCGACAGGACGCGAGGCAACGGGCACAAACTGAAGCACAGACAGTTCCCCAGGACTGTTCCTTTCTTTTGTGCTATAACATAATGGTCAGAGCACTCACTAAGACGTGGGAGAGCAGGTAAAGAACAAAATATAGTACGTTGCCTAACAATGTGATAATTTATGTGAATGAAACTTGCCAGAGTTGACTTTTTATTTAGTTTAAAATCAGTTCTTGTGCCATAAATTAGAACAAAATAAGATTGTCTTTATCTGAAGAAAGAATGTCTGCATACCTTCTCAGGTACAGAACTAATAAAAAGTGTGACTTGGAATCAAATATACTATTCAGAGTCCGTTTATGTTTTGCAAATCTGTTAGGAGTCTGAGCTTATTGAATTCCCTTTGAAAGGTGCATTGGAAGTGATTAATGCTTAAACATTAACATTCACTTATAATTGCTAATGACATGTCAGAGCAGAAAGACACTTATTTATAGTCTTTTATAGTCATATTGTCAGGGTTCAAAAAAAAGGTACAGTTTTCTTAAAAAATTATGGCAAAAATGTTATGTAAATTATCCACATCATCCTAAGTGAAGACTGCCTTTTTAACTCAACGAATACAACACAGCATTTTCCAAAGAATCAGCAAATTTCCCTCAAGTTGTCTGAAAAAGACTGAATTCAGAGACCATCTAGCAAAATCTTGCTTAACTGTGAAAATAAGCCTGAGGATGCTCTGCCAAGCATTACAACAAACTAGCTAAATCATTGACTATAACCCACAACAAAAAGGCTCCTAAATGGAAGACGATATAGGCTGGAAACCTTTCCTGACTAGCAAAAATATCAGCAGGACAGGGACAAATAGATAAAAGAATAGGTTTCCAAGAGGCATACCCTATTCCACAGACAAGTGAGGGCTTCGTGTTATTCAGTTTCTAAAGACAAACTTTATAATATGCCACTAGAACATTATTCCTGAATATTTCATTTCTTTTGGATTAAACATATAAAAATATGACCTAAAATAATTTGTCTGCTGTTCCATCTGTTAAGGCTAATTCAGATGGCAATAGAAATGAAAATGGAAGGGTTTAAAGTTACAGAAACCTTTGCTTTCCCAAGGCATGAACTGACTGGCATTTGTGGTTTTATGCTTCAGACCTGATATTGTGTCTTGTGGATTTATCTGGAGCGTAAAGTATAACAATAGGCACAGGTAGGAATCTTTAAAATGGCTTTTTTGTTTCTCCCAGCACTCAGATAGATTCCCATGGGCAGCTTTATCCTGTTCCTGTTTCATTGAAYAAAAACACTGCAATTGCCCAAAACAGGAGCAAATGCAGGCAGACATATTTTCTTGTCCCTGACTCCTCTGTGTTCTCGTCCTTGTTGAGAACTCAGTAGCACACCAACAGTCAGTTTACATAGCAATGTAATCATTAGTATTGTATTTATTACTATTATTTTTATGCATAAAGATATGTATAAAGTAACTAGGGGGAAATGCAAATACTTGAAATTCTAACTTCTAATCTGACTAAATCTAATATTCACATTTGATTTTAAACACTATTAGAAGTCTTGTTATTTAATGAAACTATTGTTAGTGTCTAAACTTAAGCCTGATATTTGCAGGATCTTGAACTAAATACCTACCTAAATATTTTTAAATTTACTTAAATAAAGTATATGAGTGTTCATCAGTTCTAATGCTCAGTGCTGGGACTTTAATGAGAAAATATAAAGTTTTTAAAAATAGTATTTGCTTGTGTGTGTGTGTGTGTGTGTGTGTGTGTGTGTGTGCACGTGCACGCACAGGCCCTTGTGGCCAAGAAGGCCAATGGTATCCTGGGGTGCATCAGGAAGAGTGTTGCCAGCAGGTSGAGGGAGGTGATTCTCCCCCTCTACTCAGCCCTGCTGAGGCCACATCTGGAGTACTGCGTCCAGTTCTGGGCTCCCCAGTACAAGAGAGATACGGAGCTACTGGAGTGAGTCCAGCGAGGGGTTACTAAGATGATGAAGAGACTGGAGCATCTCTCCTATGAGAAAAGGCTGTGAGAGCTGTGACTGTTCAGCCTGGAGAAGAGAAGGCTGAGGGGGGACCTTATCAATGTATACAAATATCTAAAGGGAGGGTGTCAAGAGGATGGGACCAGACTCTTCTCAGTGGTGCCCAGTGGCAGGATGAGAGTCAAAGGGCACAAACTGAAACACAGGAAGTTCCATCTGAACATGAGGAAAAACTTCTTCACTGTGAGGGTGACAGRGCACTGGAACAGGTTGCCCAGAGAGGTTGTGGAGTCTCCTTCCTTGGAGATATTCAAAAGCCATATATCTGGACAGGGTCCTGTGCAACGTGCTCTAGGTGACCGTACTTGAGCAGAGGGGTTGGACTAGATGATCTCCAGAGGTCCCTTCCAACCTCAACCATTCTATGATTCTGTGATTCTGTGATTTAGTGATTCTCTGTGTGTATATTGTAAAGTACTGGAAAAAGATAATAAAATATAAATGTTGGTGTATTTTCAATTCTGAGTCTATCAGTTATTTATGGAGATCTGAGAAAAATCATGAAGGAGATAAAAAATATATCATACTTTGTTTCAGGTTGATATTCTGTAGTAACAGAAAGGATATCAGTGCTCAAAATAGACCAGAACTAATTCCAGTGAAAGCTTCACTAATATGAAAATAGATGGAGATTAGGGAACTGTGGTAATGTCTAAGATGCAGTGTTCCTTTTCATGCCATTTACAGTCACATCCCAGTTTGACTAAGATCTTCTTTTAAACACTCTTTTCCCAAAAGACGGGTTTTGAATATAATATTTCTACATTTTTGCTTCTGTCCATTATGGAGCAAGCAAACACAACACAGTTTTTTTTTTTTTTTTTAATATAAATACACTTTTTATGGATCCCCTGAAATCTAATGGAAAAGAAGAACATTTTTAATGTGAGAAAAGTGCTTGAAATGTAAGTGGAATGCATCTGCTTGCTTCCTTCCTCTTAAAAATATCCTAATTTTTACAGATGACTCTCCAAGCCCCAAATTCACTGAAATGTAGGGAAGCTGTAACATCTTCCATGAATTTTGGATCTGGACCATATTATTTTTCTGAACTTTTCTGACCAAGGTGAGCAAAATTAAAACCAAGAAAGAGCAGTGCATGAGAACTCTTTTTAAAATAATACATGAAAAGACATTATAAAACTTAGTTATGGAATCAATACCTACAAAAAACTCAAGAGCTGTCTCAAACTTATAGCAGGATCACTGAAACCCTCAAAAAAAAAGATTGTTTTTGTTTGTATGTCTAGGATTCTTACGAAGTAGTGTTGGTAAAGCATTTTTGTTTTCTTTTTTTTATACTAGCATGTCACTTCTTGCAAATGACACTTTCTTACCATAGCATGAGTGGGAAAGGGCTATCTGTTATTAAAGAAAAGATGCTTTTACTCAGGATTAATGATTCTTCAGGCAGTGTGACCCCAGCTGCTAACAATCCAGGAAAGAAATCAAGGAAGAAAAMAAGAGAAAGAAAAAGCATGAAAGTCAGGCAACAAAGCAGCGCACTTAAAGCATTATCGAAGATGACACAGCAACAGAGGGAAGAAAGTTACTGCTGCATTGCATTATGTTAGAGGTCCCTGGTGGCAAAGGTCTTGCGAAGKTAAAGTGAAAAACTGTGAGGTGAGAAGAAACTTCCTCCTTAGTATTTTTCATAAACAGAACTACTTCTTGCAGGGAATTATATTATAACTCCTGTGCAGAGGGAAGATTGGCAACACATGAGGGGAAACAGCAATTGTTTCAGGCAAATGAATGTTGTGAAATGGGAGAATGTTATTAGCGTTCCAGTGAGAAGAACTACGTCCACATTTTCACCATGTCCCCTGAGTCATTCACAGTTTCTTGCCTTAGGGGGAAAAGCAAGAACATTGTGTTTCTGCTTCTGAAGCTTCTTCCCCTCACTGGGGAATGTCTCTCTCCATTTCAATCTTTCTGGCCACCAATTCTTTATTGAGTAGCTCCAGAAAAAACAAACCAATACAAGGAATTCCAGGAGGGGAATAGAATCCCCTGAATGAAAGTTTAATGCACACTACTACAAAAACAAACAACCCACCCATCACATTCACACCCCAAATAAATACAGTCAACACATAAAAGTGAGACTATCAGTCTGGATTTTATAGAAAGAAAGAACAAGATCTCATTTTCTCTCTTTGTTGTGATGCCATGATGCTACATGCTGCCAGGTCTTTCTCTTAAATCGCTCTCTAACAGCTAGATGCCCTCTACAAAGCTGTCACCAGAGAAGAATAGCAAACACCAAGGTTGTTTTTGTTTGTTTAAGCTCCTGCTGTGCTGCTTGTCTCTAGTATCAAAGCATTCCCTTTTCAGAACAAATTTCTTTTAACATATTTTTCTCCCTTCCTAAGATTTTACTTGGTTCATATAGCAAAATCTCCACAAACCACTCATTGATTTATTGAAAGAAGTTGTATTTGCAAAAAAAACCCTGCTGAGATATAGATTCTCACATATTTAAACAGAAAGCAAGAGCTGAAATATTGATAATGTATGGTCCAAAATTCTTATCATTACCTTTACAGGACTTTGCCATCATGAGCTACTACCACAGTCCATTTCTATGGTCTATAGCAGAATTAGAATGTTAAATATTCTGAGGTTCGTTTTACCACCTATTTCTGTACAGCTGAGTACAATGAGGACCAGTCATTGAGTGAACTTAAGGTTCTGATACTAAATAAATAAGTAAATAGAAACAGTAATGTCAATACCAAAAAGTTGGCAATGTCTTGTAAAACTTTGCTGTTAGAGTTAGTGATGTTGCTGGCATCCAGCACTACAGACTTTGTGGCTCTTTCAGCTCTTTAAGTTTGTGGAATATTAATAAATATGTAACACAATATAGTATACTAAAGTTACTAGTAGAAAATTAGGTCTACATTGTTTGAAAACACAAAAATAATGAGTAATTATTTAATAGTTAATTATTTAATTGCTATATTATGTTCTTTAGTATACACTGTGGCATATCAAATATGTTAATAAAAATAATGGAACCAGTAAGGAAATATGCCCCAAAGGGAAGCATTGTCCTACCTGCAGTTTATTTTTCATCTCATAAATTATGTTTACAGTACAGTACTATTTATTAAAACTGTAGTGAGAGCACAGTATTTGATTCAGTCAACAATGTCCTCCCTTCAGGAAGCTTCAGGACAGTATAAGTAAGCCATTGTGTTTTCCAGACTTTATTCTTAGTCTTCTTTTTTTTGCATCAAAGCTTGCCTACTTTRCTTGTGACTGGTTCATCAAATCAACATGATGAAAATGAACATTATCAGACCCTGATTTTCACACTGAAATCCCAGAAGGAGATCTATTCTGCTTACAGTTCTAATTGGTTTAACAGTGCATCTTTCAGCATTTATTCTTGTGGGTTTGATTCTGCAGTCCTTACTTGCCCTGAGTACTATTAGTCTTCTGAGTAGTCTCATTGATACCCAGGAGCCTTCTCTCACGATTAAGTGCTACTCAGCAGGAGTAACGATTGCAGAATTGAGTAGTGTGAGGCTATTTCAAAAGGGCAAAGCAAGTAAGCACAGACCCAGTGAAAAGGAATACAAGCTTTGCTTATCTCATATTTGCCTTCCATGCACAGCTATTTCCCCCTCCCACCCTTCAGTTCCCAAGTCTCTCAAGCACATAATAAACAGAGTTCCAGTGAGTTGGAAACAGCCAGTTCAGCTGATGCTGTAGCTGTAGTTAGTTTTTAAGCCAATGCACCTTATTCAAGATATTTCTAGAATGGAAAAAGTACACTTTGGAGTGACCACAGAATTTATATATTTCTCTCTTAAGATAATTTTGTTGTAGCAGCCTCCATTAAAGTTGATAATTTAGACAAACAAGTGAAAACAATGCATAATGAATGAAAAGAACATTGTCATATCATATCATGCATAGTATTTATTTTCAGAAGGATTCAAGTCACAGAATCACAGAACCAGAGAAAGGTTGAGGTTGGAAGGGACCTCTGGAAATTATCTAGTCCAAACCCCCTGCTCAACCAGCGTCACCTAGAGCACGTTTCCAAGGATTGCGGCCAGGCAGCTTTTGAATATCTCCAGAGAAGGAGACTCCACAACCTCTCTGGGTAACCTGTCCCAGTGCTCTGTCACCCTCACAGTGAAGAAGTTTTTCCTTGTGTTCAGACAGAACTTCCTGTGTTTCAGTTTGTGCCCTTTGACTCTCGTCCTGTTGCTGGGCACCACTGAAAAGAGTCTGGCTCCATCCTCTTGACACCCTCCCTTAAGATATTTGTACACATTAATAAGATCCCCTCTCAGTCTTCTCTTCTCCAGGCCCAGCTCTCTCAGTCTTTCCTCATAAGAGAGATGCTCCAGTCCCCTAATCATCTTTGTAGCCCTCTGCAGGACTTGCTCCAGTAGTGCCACATCCCTCTTGTACTGGGGAGCCCAGAACTGGACCCAGCACTCCAAGTGCGGCCTCACCAGGGCTGAGGAGAGAGGTAGGATCACCTCCCTCGACCTGCTGGCAACACTCTTCCTAATGCAATGCAGGATACCAGCTCCCCTTAGTCTTCCAGCTCCCCTTAACAGTTTACTGGAATCAGGTACCTAAGACTAAGGACTTAGGTGACAGTATTCATGTACTTTTGAAACAAAGACAAAATTGGTTCTCTTCCATGAATGTTAGCCAGCAGAAAAGACCTTATAAACACAGACTATATAAAACAGAAAATTGCTGAGAATCTTATAGTACTTCCCATAAGTAGAGTATCTCTAACAAGAAACATAATCCGTAATAGAAACAGGTAAAGGTGGGAAAGCGSTATAATGCAGACCCACACTGAAACACCAGGTGCAATACAGCAGTATAATTAGACTGTTTTTCAGGTCCCAGGAGAATAAAGGTATTTTAATTCAGAAAGAGTGCTTCCCTAGCATGACTATAAGGCTTCCACTTTCATCGTTAGTTCACCTATCTCCACAGAGCACCGCACTTAATTCACTTAAGTGCGGTGCTTAATTCACAGCTTAATTCACTCAAAGATTCACAAATCCATGTCCTGATGTACAAAATTGTTTCCATAATTTCAGCATCAATAAAAAGAATTGGATGATAGAAAAAATCTTTTATTAATTGACTTTAATTAACTCAGACCCATGTTTCACACACAGTCTGTGATTTTTAGCAGACTTTCAGATGGCTTAGCTAAAAAAAAAAGGTCTCTTGCATCAGAATAAACTTTAAACTTACATTAAAAATACAGATGGCAAAATAAAGCACTTCATCTGATGATAGAGTTTAAATGAATATCTTGGCACATAGCATGGCAATCCTACATAAAAATAACAAAATGCAGTAAATCAGTCTACTCATACACATATGCAGTAGTAAACTCATTTTAATTCTGTCTTGTTTTGAAGGAGAAAATTTAAGTATGAAATGTCTAAGCTAATGCTTGCTGAAATCAATGGGACGATGCAGTAGATGTTGTGAAGAAACATTATGAATTTGTACTATTACCTAGCTGTCTGAAAATGCTCTGGCATATTTTATGCTTCCTTCTTTGAGTTCAGATCAGAGGATAACAGTCTATTACCATCCAGAGTCTGATTCTTTGCTCCAAAATGTCACAACTCAAACCTCTCAGCTCAGCAGGTCTTTGGTTCAGTTTCTGAAATTCCCCAAGAAATCATATAACTACCAGTATTTCCTAAACTTGCACAGTGCTGACTATAGAGACCACTAGTGCAGTTGATCATGTTTCTCTTTCTATGTTGTTTTTGTAATGACGTGTTGTAGACATTACCCACCATTCTTGGTGATCAGTCACCACATCTTGCTCTAGAGCTCTTATCCATACAGGATATTTTTGTATTTTACAGGAAAAGCATATGTTAAAAGCATCCATTTTCTTTTGTTCAGTGTTGGTAGCTTGACTCCTTTTTGGAAAGTCATACTGAATCTGCTGGCAATATGAACAATGCTTTGTGCATGTATATATGTATGCATGTGTGTGTGTGTTTGAGTGTGTTTATATTTATATTTATATATATWTTTTTTTACAAATATTTGAGGCAGTCATATCTCAATATAAATTTTGCCTTTCAAGCAAAGGTTTCTGAGTGTCCACTGGTATTTCATGTTCATAATATCTTGGCTTACTTGCATTTTTTTCTTTGTATATCCTGCTTATTATCAATTATGTTTGTTCTGATTTTTTTTTTTATTTGTACATTTCTGTGTTCTTCCTCCTGAAATTATGGGCCTTGCAGTATTGTGAAGCTTTAGTAGAATCTCACTTCTATGCAGGATTCCTGATAAGACTTCCTTGATTAATTTTGTATGATTCTGTGCATCTTTTGACACTGTAAAGCCTCTTCTTTCCAAAATCTAATTTTTTTGATCTTTCAAGATCTCTCAATTTAAGTTTCTCCTAGATGGTTGAAGCTTTTACAATGTTTCTTTACTTAGTCAATTAAATTGCAATATAAGTCATTCATCACCTATTCTCCAACAGTCTCAGCTTTGTTCAGCACCAGAACGTGAAATTGATGTATAAAAAAGCAACCTTCGTTTAGTGTTCTTATTTGATTTATCATCTGAAATCAAGTAGTGTATTTCTAATTAGTTTCTTAGCAGTTCTTGTGATGATTCATTTCTCATAACCCACATCAGGTGGATTTATCTTAAAATCCTTCACAGTATATTGGATAGTCAATGTACACACATTTAGACTGAAATTTCTTAAATGTCCAGCTTTTAGCTTCCCGCTGGAAGAAATGGAGGTTTGACCATGGGCTCCAATTTGGACCGAATGTTGAAACTGCTACGTGAAATGTTTCACCTGCTTCTTTGATATAACCTTGCAAGTACCACTTGCAGCTTTGTTCACAATCTATTAAGTATATTAATTAATCAGCATTTCATGAACCTAACACTTTGTGCTTTTTGTTGCTTAGCAACAGAACTTCCTCCAGAAAAGGGCTGTATTCAGAGTCCTTTAACCAGCTTCCATCTTCCATGGCATTTTTAAATTCAGTTAATCCTTTACTGCTAGAAAACAATGAATTTCCAATGTAAAAGGATTGATTCTTTTACATATTTGTTGTCTTCCTTTTTAAATAATAAAATGACTCTTACGAATGCCTACAGCAGCACTAACATATTATGCATAGTAAACAATTATAACAAAATCAAAGCACCAGTAAAGTAACCATATAACAGGAACTCAGTCAGCCAAATGCCAGCAACATCTCTTCATTGTGGTGGGAAGCATTCTGCTACTCCAAAATCTCTGCCAGATCTGTATTAATTTCCTCTAACTCTTGACACAAGCCATAGAGTTGTAAATGATAACTTCAGTGTAAATTAGATGCCAAAATTGAGAACAAGACCTCTGTCATTTAGACACTTCAAGTTCTAACTATTGTTAAAATAGGTGTTTCTCTATCTGTAAACTCATATATTCTGTGGCACAAAAAAACCCCAGCTCTGTTTGGTGCATCAGGGGTTCAGTTTATAATCCCATTGCTATGCATAACATTTAGTTAGAGTTAATATTAGTGTCTCTACTTTATAAGTCTCATCAGCATAAAGCTAAATTTATTCCCACTCATGCAGACAACAATTTCAGAAGGTACTCTTTAATTTTTCATGCTTTGGAAGGAGTGTGTGCATTCAACAAACCTTTGGTCTGATTCTTAGAAATGCTGTATGTCCACTGTATGTCTTCATCAGATGTTCAGACTGGAATTAGGTTTATGGCAATTTAGGAGTAGCTATAAAATCAATGATGTTAGCTTTTTACAGTAAGGTGATGAGGCCATACAGAAGATGAGAAGAAACAAAGGAAAATGGAGTTTTCTCATTTTTAGCTCAGACAGTACAATTTATCCATTTTTTAACTCTTGATTTAGAACACCAGTTGTGTGAATTTACTCGCTTACGTGTATGTATCATCAAACCACTGTAGAACAGGTTTGTTTAGATAAAAAATTTGGAATGCATAGTGAGGTCATTTGGATACTATGCTAATTAAATTTGCTTCTGGCAGGTGCTAAATAAATAAATTAAATATGTACATTCATTAATTATACTATGAGTTTCTCAGTTTTAATAAAGTTTCACAATGGTAAAAGCTGTTTTCTCCAGTATGCATGCTCCATTATAATTCATTGTTTTATTGTGTGTATCTATTTGGACAATAATGTAATCCTATCCTTTCTCTTTTCACATTATATGTGATTTTCATAAGCACAATCTATCATATTTGTGGAGCACCTCCTTATAAGAAAATCAAATGGGATTTCTGTGGGATACATCTGCTTAGGGAAAGTTCCAAATCTGATAGGTTTAAATCTTCATGAATCTTTAAGTCTTTGTGAGACATGAAAGTATACTTTGAAGTTAATAGGGTCTTTCCTGGAACTGTGCATACTTGATCTATGCTGTATAATGTATTTGCATCAATACTGACCAAAAGTTTGGATTATATCATTACATTATGTTATTTTTACAGATAGCTTTTGGAAAGCTTTTGTTTTTCTTTGGGATGGTAGAATTCTGTTCTTATTTGTGAAACAGATGAAAAGACAAACATAGAGAGAACACAGTTACATTGAAATGAAATGTGATTCAAAAATCTTCTGTAATTCTTTCTTTYGGTATTGCTCCTCCTTCAGATGCTCACTGTCTTTGTTCTTCACACTTTGTCTTCACTCAGAACACTGTGAAAAAATGAAAGAACAAAGGATAAGTCTTAACTTTTTTTTCCCTTTTTTTCACTTGGACAAGCTTGTTCCTCTCAGCTTTTTAGCTGATGTTGCAGGGAAAAATCCAGAGGGCTACCACCCAGCCACATGACACTAATATAGACAAACCTTCTTGCTAACATGGAGCTGATAAAGAATAATAAAACTATCTGCAATATTTTGCATGTTATTCTGTTGAACAACTGCTCAGATGAAAGGACTTGTGAATGTGGTTTTGTCGTGCAATATTGATGACAAACAGTTGCAAGTGCTGCATCATTTTTCAAAGAATTCATTTTTCATCATTCATCATGGGTGCAAATTTTTTTAAAAATGTTGGTAGGGAATATATAAATTTGTATTAAAGAATAATTTTTTTTTTAATGACAAATATTTAATAGCTTCCAATCATTGCAGTGTAATGATCTGTTGAACAACTGTTTTGCAGACAGAAATGAAAAAGGGCAAGGATCTCATTCACATTTTGTGCCTGGGGTGGATGTTAGAATTTTGACTGAATATATGTAAAAAAGGAACTGATTATATGTGGGTGGATATGCTCTGAGTCAGACCAAAACTAAAGGAATAACCACATCAAAGTGACTTTATTATTTGGCCAAGACATCATAACCACTGAGGTCTCTGTTACCACTGAAGTAAATGCTATGTCTCTCCTACTACTGGCAAGGTAGTTTTCTACATCATTCTATTGATCTACCTACTGCAGTTACATGATTCTCATTTTGGAACTGGCTTGAGTCTAGCTACCTTGAGGCTCAGAGAGAAAAGCCTGCATCTGCTTGCAAAATTGCAGGTAGACTTATCTAAAGAAATGCTAACATTCAGAAAGAATTAGCAGAGTATTGGGAAAATGAAGAATTTCCAAGGATTAGTCATGAAACTATTTAAGACAAGTTTTCCTCATTTGTCTTTAGAAAATTAAAGTATTACTCTTTTTACACTGACAGAAAGTGACTGAGTGTTTTATAGAAATATTTTAAAAGATAATGATTACAAAAGAAACAAAACCCAGAAACCACATGGAATTTAGCCACTTTGTAGTTCAATGAGTATCTAGGTAATTTTTTACAATTTTCAAAAATACTGAACACTAATTTATTTCAGTTGAAGCTATTGGAGTGACTCAATGGTCAACACCTTTCAAAATCTATCTTTGTATTGTTTCAGCATAGATTTTAAGCATAAGGTCATATTTAAAGATATCTAAGACTGCAGTTGGTTATGAAAGGCTCTACTCAACTGTCTGAACTTAGACTTCTGGTGCCTTTTCAACATGCTAATGTATCCAAGACATCCAGAGACGGCTGGAAATTATGACACATGGGACATGGCATCTGGAATACAGGCAGGATGTCACAGGACATTTCAAATGACACTAGATACCCACGTGATAGCAACTGAATCAAGCCCTATATATTGATTGTAACTCCACTGACTATCATAGAGGCTCAGAAATAGCACCCAAATTCAGGTGCCTTTAATCTGGAGCTGAATCCCACCCTAGGAGTGAATATTCTGTCACGTTAATGTAAGCGTCTAGAGTCATTTGAGATGATCTACCACATTTCATCTGACTTCCCACTGCCTCTCCAGAATGGTACAGATCTCTCAGAAGTCGCCTCTTATATCTTCCAGTCCTCTGTGAACATTTTGGATATCCCAGCACATCTGGCATGGCACCTGAGATTTATTTTTAGGCAACTGAAGTCCACCATGGTTAGAGAGTCAAGGGTAAAGACAGTAAAGAGTATGGGGGAGAGAGATTTTAAAGAGTGATTTATCCCACCATGAGATTGGTCTTACCTAATGGTAAATCATTCCACCTATGCTAAAGAACCATGTTTCATCAGTGACTACAGACACCTACCCTTTAGAGGTTACACTTTGATGTGATGAGTTCGGCTACAGATTGATTTCCAAGCACCTTTCATCTGTTCCACTGATGGTTAAGCACATAGGCCCTTTTGAAAAGTTCATTACACACTCATCTGCTTCTGTAGTCATCCACTCACTTTGAAATATCTGGCAATTAGCCATTTGATTCTATTTTTAAAAATCTTAGTCAAGATGAATACACTAACCCAAACACACACACACACACACACACACAAACAAAACCTCAGAAATAAATTTAGGTTCATAGAAAACAAGGTGTAAGGTGTAAAAGAAGAAACAAACACAACGAATCTTTAAAACTGTTATTTTAAGTTATTGTGATATGCACTGGAGCTACAAGCCGCGGAAAAAAAAACAAAAAAACCCTGCCTGTATCCAGAAGCTACCTTAGTTTTCCTTGCCTACCAAATCTTTATTTCAGTCTCTAGCAAGTTCTGAATTATTGATTTGCATGTTGGTAAAATCCACCCTAAAGTGAAAAAATGATGAAAAGAAAAATTTGAATTGTAAATACTTCTATTAAAATAATTGTTTAGAAAAATGAATTAAGAAAAACAAAACCCAGAAGTTTAGCATATAGGTAAATCATGCATACTGTACAAGATAATAGCCCTTCATCTCAATAGCTTCTCTAACACTGAAAAGTGAGATGAATACAGAATTCTCAATTTCTGTGAAGTTGTTTGTGTGAGGCTCTAAYACTGTTCCTCTGAGATGTATTGAAAAGAGCTTTTGCCTTATTGACTTACTTATAACTGCTAATATTACAGAAATCTCCTTTTCTTTTACTTCTCTGGAACACCTTTGTTTTAACTTAATCTTATATACTAAGCCTGAAYGATTGGTGCTTGCCATGATGTTGTCTTGTTGAAAGCAGGTTTGATCAAATGGGTGTTACTCTTTTTTTATTATTATTTCTTTTTTTGTTGTGCTTGAAAACATAAAAATGATCACTCTTTCAGCTAGATACACAGACAGGAAAGCCCTATCTACACCATACACATATACTACATTATGTTCTTTTACCTTTTATTTATTAAATCATGAGGTGGGCAGTGGTTTTAACTTGAATAATTTCATTCAAGAAAAGCCTTCTGAAATCTATTTCCAAGGACACCTCCTCTAGCCTAGGAAATCTCTGGAGCATAAACCTACATTGTAAGCTCTGAGAAAATGTTTATCATGTTCTTGTAGTGGGTTGTCTTGGGTTGTCCACTAATGGGTTCTCTACTATTGACTGCTGTCTGACACCAGATGGGTCTTTTCTCTGACCTGCTACAGTTTCAATGACATTAACAGGATGAGCTAATCAATTAGTACAAATAATTTATGCAAATTATATCAATTCAAAAGCAAGAAAATTATTTTGAAATGCACAGCAACATTAAGATTTTCTGGGCTCCACTGCAGAGGAGAGATAGAAAAAAAAAAAGTTTTAGAACATGTTTTAGACTTTACACATTGTCTTACCTACTCTGTCCTGAATACACATTACCAGATAAAATGAGAAACTTACAATATATGTAAGATTGTTCCTCGCATCCCTCTCACATACCAGCTTCCTCTTTTTACCTTTCATCAGGAGGGAAATTCATGTAGCAGGAAATCTGCACAGTAGAGAAATTGTGATGAATGGTCCTCCCTCAAAAGGATGCTCGGGCCTAATTTATAATTCATCCAAGACACAAATAAATGAACATAAGTATAAATCACATCATTTTTGATAATGAAGTGGTACAGCTAATTTTGTAACATTTTCTCTGGTGAACACAAGGAAGCATCCAGTGTTTAAGTAATGACCCACAACTTTCTAGATTTCATCTTCCTTTTTCTGGAAAAAAAATAAATAAAAAAGCAAGGAGAAAAGTTAAAACATTGAGGTAGGCTGGCTAGATGATTAACTCATAGAGGAACATTTTAAACTATATTAATACATAGAYTGGTAAATTCATTGCGTGTTTTCCTTATTTGCTTGTAACAAATGGCTATTCAGAAATTGGATAGCATTCATGGAACTGCAGAGACCTGTAAACTTACGTATATGCACAAACATTGGCATAAAAATCTGGACTTGGGTATTCATTTAGGAACTGCTGACAGTTCTAGCCATAACATATTAAAAGAGACTTTAGTGGTTTCTTGGGCTTTTCCAATGACCATTTTATCCATCCATATCAATCTAAAGGATCAAACTGATATAATGGAAAATCTAAAAGGCTTTGATACTTTAAAAATGTTCTAGTTTTGCCAATAACAAACCACAAAGACCATTTTCATCTAGTCAGGGCCACCTCTTACTGATCTCCAAAGACCTGGTCTAATTCTCTTCAACCTGGAACTGGAAAAATTGAAGCTATTCATCTGATACAGGATGTGATACTTAGACTTTATTGTGACCTTATTTCCTTTAGTGTTCAGACAGACAGAACTAAAACACAAAGACTTTACAGATTATTTTCAGACAAATTGTAGGAGTGAACCATCTGGCCTTTCTTTTATTACAGCTAGGTGCTTTTCTTTGTTATCAGCCATTTGCTGCCTAAAGTACTGAAAATCACTACGAACTCCTGCTTCTGAAAAGACAACACAAGTTTGSCTAGAACATTTCTTATCCAACACTAAACAAAAACTTACAAAAATAAAAAGTTCTTAAAAGATCTTCCTGCCTTTCTGTTTATTACCATTCAACCTAAAATTGCCAGAAATTGTCATTCCTGAAGGCAGCGCTTATTTTTACTTTTTTACTCTTCTTATTATAAGTACTTAACTTTTTGTTTAGGAACTAGGCATCATTTCATTTCAGAAGATTTGTCTTCTGAAAGTTTTTTTGACATTTTTATTTATTTAGTAGATTGTGTACTGTCAGATCCAAACATTACTGTAGTAAACTAGTGGATTTCCAACAGGAAGGACACAGCTATATTTGTGCAGCCTAAATTCTGCTTCCTGTGGCTCCATATGTTAAGAGGTATCACTTTTGGTCTTCAGATTTCAGAGCATCATCATGTTCCTTGGACTAACTTTTTTGGATCTGTTTCTTTTTTCTTATAGTAAATACTTATTTTACATATTTCTCAAACTCTTCTGAAATGAAGGCAATAGTTTTCTATATTGCAGCATTTTAAGACTTAACTTAGAAATATATTTTTATTCAGGATTATGTATTCATTTTAATTTCTTCAAATCACTGACTTGTCTTCCCACTTAAAGGGCTGCATGAATATTTTATAAAGCAATCTATTTTTGTTAATTTGTTATTTCAAAATGTTTATAGGTGTTCTCTCTCTTCTTTCCTTCATACAAAAAAAAAAAAAGGAGAAAAGGCAAATTTTCCCCTGTATTTTGTAGTGGGAGTCTCATCTGCAATACATCTGGCGGCTTCAGTCATATAATGTTACACAAATATGATCATGTTTGTCAGCCTCAAATAAGTGCGCTGAGACTACTGAGGAAAACAACTCTTCCAAAAACCACACAACAGCCATATCTGGGAAAAAGCTGACTAGAAAACTCCTCAGTGCTGTGGTTTGCTTTATTGAAGTACAACAATATATATTTTTTTAGGTGTCTTTTCCTGAAGAAGGTTGGCTTTTCACAGTGACAGTGCTGGTGTTGAGTCAGCACCTGGAATGTGTTTACCTTTGTGTGCTAGGGCTATTTGGCAGCACTCATAAGTTTAATATGGACATTTATTGAGCGATTTATTTTCTGTTCTCTGTGAAGTTGTGGGCTTTCTGAGGACCCCCGAGGAACTAGAAGGTGATTGCTGTGAGCAGGAAAGGGGAAGTTACGCAAGGACAACTGCAGGAGGCCTTGACTTCTCCTGGGAGAAGCTCTAGCTAGGAGTGGCTGCTGCTAAAGAGCTCTCTTGGTTGCCCCTGACCAGAGGGAGTTGGGGCCTTTGATCCAGGTGGCCCTTGATTAGGGCAGGTCAAGCACCCTGTGAGTCAGTGCTAGGGAGAGGCCTATATAAGAGCCAGGCCTAGAGTGCAGTGAACAGAGGCAGCAGTTTGTGCAGAAGGGTGCATGAAG
>NW_020448252.1:1463334-1463766 GCF_003343035.1 Apteryx rowi
ACTTCAACCACCCTGATATCTGCTGGAAAGACAGCACAGCTAGGCTGTCGTGGGACGACCGACTATCTTGCAGTCCTGGACCGTGTGGGTTTCATGTGGTGCAAGGGAGGGGAGGAGGGGGAGAGGAGACTTACTGCATGACTCCACAACTTGTTTCAAAGACCAAAATTTACTACAGAAGCTGTAATGGTACAAATCAAGAATTCTTGTTAACAGAAGCTCAGCTCAACTAGAATAGTTATTTCTAATTACACTAAAAGTTATGCTAACAGTAACTACTTAGTAATCAGAAAAGAATAGCTAATTTATACTAACTGTAAATACCCAAACGAATGAACTAGGCAAACCAATTCTGATTGATCTTACCCACGCGTTGCCTCAGCGGCCAACATACACTCAATCCCAGGGAAGTAACTGAGGGAGGGCATCCCC
>NW_020448252.1:1466099-1493584 GCF_003343035.1 Apteryx rowi
AGAGGGAAGTGGCACTACTGGAGCAAGTCCAGCAAAGGGCTACAAAGATGATTAGGGGACTGGAGCATCTCTCTTATGAGGAAAGGCTGAGAGAGCTGGGCCTGTTTAGCCTGGAGAAGAGAAGGCTGAGAGGAGATCTTATCAATGTGTACAAATATCTAAAGGGAGGGTGTCGAGAGGATGGAGCCAGACTCTTTTCAGTGGTGCCCAGTGACAGGACAAGAGGCAACGGGCACAAACTGAAGCACAGACAGTTCCATCTGAACATGAGGAGAAACTTCTTCACTGTGAGGGTGACAGAGCACTGGAAGAGGTTTCCCAGAGAGGTTGTGGAGTCTCCTTCTCTGGAGATATTCAAAAGCTGCCTGGACACGATCCTGTACAATGTGCTCTAGGTGACCCTGTTTGAGCAGGGGGCTTGGACTAGATGATCTCCAGAAGTTCCTTCCAACCTCAACCATTCTGTGATTCTGTGTACAGGATAGAGCCACCAGCAGACTCCAGTTGCATCAACCACTCCAACCAGCAAAGCACGTGCAAGTGCTTTATGGAAGGGTAGTTGACTTGATGCTACGTTTTCTGCATTATCAGAGCAGTACAGAAATACCATAGTACTGGTGAGTTAGGCTCAACTTCCAGTATCTCAAATCTCAGCTTAAGAAATTAGAAAAAGGCTGGGGGTAAAATCCCAACCTGTAACTGTGTAGCCCTGCAATATGGTACTACCATTGCTAGCAACAGGCCGTAAGTTTACAAAGTTTGCAAAGCCTGAGGAATGAGGCTTGTCAGACTGGCTCTGTCTGAACTTGGCTTGACCTACCCGCAGTTTTATTTTCATTGGTTTAACTGTAACAGCAGTTTCTCTAACTGATCAGCTGTCTGTGGCTAATTTGTTTTATTTTTGTTATCTTTGTATGGTACAATCATAGCTTTATACAGATAACAACAACAAGCTTTTTTTTATGTAGAAGGAGATATTTATGATTTTAACATAAAGATGTAGAGAAATACAGTTCTGGTATGATAGCAGAGGCCTTAAGAAGTGGGGACACAGGATGCAGTGTAGAGGAGTACAGGCAGGGGATGATAAGAGATGAGGCACAGGCTGGCACTGGAGACCCCACAGCTATGAAAACTCACCCACCGTCAGTTACAGAAATGTAGACTTGGAGCTGAAGAAAATTGTTTTTATGAGTAACAAATAAAACAGAAACAGTATCTAGCATAAGTAAAAGGCAGCATATATAGTAAATTCGGATGTAATATGGAGCTACAGAACAATGAAGAAAGAGAAAGGTTAAAAAAAAAGCATGTTACCAAACATATAAAAGTAACCCCAAATGGAGTCAGGAAGAAGAAACCATCAAAATGAACATTATATTCCTCCTTGTAAAGGACTCCAGATGCTGATGACTTGCCACACCACCCTCACTACCACCAGAATGAAATCACCTGCAGAACAGAGGAAGACTGAGAATAAACCAGGAGAAGGCGTAGAAACTACTGAGCGTGCATATAACAATTTTAACTGCATTAATATTATTATTGAAACTTTTTCTGCATAGAAGTATTCTCTCTCTTTCTGTAATAACTACATTAGACTAATAATAAGTTTTGAATTAGACTGTTATGGTTTCAATTATATTAACAACAAATTCTTGGCATTATACGCTAGATGTTTTTCTTCTTTGTCCATAAACAAGAGTTTGAGTCTAATAAACCCCAGTGAAGTCTGTGGAATTTTGACACAAAGGACAACGATGACAGGATTTTGCCTGTATGTTTATATTCTTCCAAAGTGCAAAGATATTCTTTTTAAGAACATCAAAAACAACTATTTAAAATACTTTGGTATTATCAAAAAAGTTAAATTAAAATATCTTCTGAAATATTCCCTGTATCCCCAGCAGTATGACTGGTTTTGGGGCTATGTTAGACAGCTGGATCACATTCTGAATTGTGTTAAGAGTCACCTAAATGTCTGCAATAACTCGACAGAAAACTTAGGCATGCTCAGAAGGGCTTGTCCCTTCTGATGTCAAACACCTAAAGTTTAGGTCACCTTCATATAGACAGACCTCTGTCTAAGTTAGTGAAATAATGAGACCCCTTAACTCTCAGTGATTATATTTACACTGTACTATCTGTCACTCTGTTTTTAAAATCACAGATTCCACTCATCACATCTTTAATTAACCCTTAACATAGGTAAGGAGTATGTTGTTTCAGGTTTGGAAAGGATATTGAGAAGTCTTCTTGGCGGAATAGTCTTTTCTTTTCCTTTCTTCTTCTTCTTCTTTTTTTTTTTCCTCCTTGCTAATTTGAAAATAAAAGTATTGCTAATGTTTTGGAATTAATACATTCTATATTATCACAGCAGAGAGTTTATGTAGAGAAGAAAACAAGTGGTTTTTTTGTGTCATATGTATAATCCCTAATTTTACATGTTGCATCAAATTTGTTCATGTTACTTACTATATGATAATCCAAATTATGCCAGGTTATTTGTTATTAACCAGTTTAACAGTTTATCACTCACCAAAGTCATTTGAGCCACAACTTAGTCTTTTAATTATCACTTAGGCACACTGCCCTGACACAAAGTAGTCACAATACATACCTAACTAATCACACTGCATACAAAGGTAGTAATCTAGATTTTTGCCACACATTTCATTACTGTGTATTTGACAAGATATTTGTTGTTATTCGGATGTTGTCACCTGTCACTCAGTGAAATCGCTTGGCTGGCATTATGTAGCATCATTGATCTTACCTAGTGTGAAGGAGGTGACATAGCTTACAGCTTCTTCAATCATTTCCTGAATGTAAAAACTTTGCCCAGTTGCTTTAGATGTCCAGGATATCATGCTGTAGCTGATAACTCTCTGTTGGAAAGCAAGGATACAGTATTAAATCCTACCATGGCAATAACAGCAAATGAGAGAGGGTTTTCCTATTGTAATAGCTTACCTGGCATTTTCCAAGGATGAAAAAGTAAGAATACTTTCAAAGACGATGAGATATTCCAAACATAAGCAATGCTATTCAGGAAGGTTATCTCAGCACAAACCCATTTTCCTCAACAAATGGCATAGAATTGAACTTAAATTTAAGTAGTAGTATGAAAACCTTGTATTTCTATAGAAATTAATGGAAATTCCACTTTTAGGTACGAAATGAACCTTTTTAGGTTTTGGATCTATCAAGGATGTACTTTAAAAACTAACAATTTCATTGATTTCACAGTTTGTTTTAGGGAATTCAGTATTTTGGAGATCAGAACTGTTCTTTGTGTCTAGGCATGGCTTGGAAGCACTAGTTTTAAGATCATGTGCTACATATTTCACAAAAATAAGCAGATTTATCTTAACCAATATGAAGGCAAACCAACATTTTGTCAAAATAATTTGAAAAACAACTCAGTTGAAATAAGAAGAGTATGAAGGGAAATTTTTCAAATATTGCTAAAAACTGTTGAAGAAAATTGATTTCATCTTCACCTGCATTACTGTGATTTTTTTYGTTCATTCATTTAATATCTCAAGTGCAAAATATTTTTTATACTTTATTTTTAAGAAATTGATAAAGCAATTTTCAATGTAAAAATAAACATGCAATAAATGAAATAAAGAAAAAAGAACAAAATAATGTACAAAAATCAAAACTAGAAGTTATAGAACACCAACAAGATATGAAAGAGACACTAGGCCAGAGTTAAGGATAATAAGAAGGCAACTATATATTATATATTCATGCATAAATATCAACTATATTTATCTGCATATTTATATGCCTATTTTATATATGTATATTTATTACATATTTCTCAACATATATGTATATAAATAGTCATGTATATTTATATATAAAATAAATATAGTTATATATTGCCTAATATTGGCAATATAAATATATTTTTTCTTCTTCTTCCAAGTAAAGGGAATGAAAACAGTCTATTAATTTAAAGACATGTATGAATGTCATTTTTAAGGGTGAAATGGTATTTTTTTTCCATAAATTTCACTATTTTGTACTTAGGAAAAATTTTGATACATGATAGATTTATATGGCAATGCTTACAATGATGAAATAATTCATATCCTAACAGTAACTAAGGGGGATTTTAACAGCAGCTTCTAACGGTATTTCCAAAACCAGCAATTTCTGTAGCCTACCTGAAAGAATTCTTAAAAAGCTGACTGAGGAACACACTGACTCATTAATGTTGATTTTCAGTTAGCATTGTAATAGGGAAATCACAGAATGAGAAGAAAGCTAATGTTGGATTAACATTTTAAAAAAGGAAACAGGACAACCTGTGTCTGCCAATACGATATCARTCCCAGGCAAAACTGTAAACTATATGATTTATTATTTAATTAGTAAAAAATTAAAGCGGCATAATTTATTCCATTTAATATTGACAACTAATCTGATATCTTTTTTTGATGCAAGTACAGATGTGGTTTATGAAATGTGATACATTTTGGATTATGTAAGGAATTCATTCATTGCCACACAGATACAATCACTATGATCTAATCACTATGTGACATGCTAAATGATTCAAGAACTAGCTGACTATAGGTCTTGACTTTATACTATTTGGCCTTGATAAACAGTCATATGGAAGAGGGGTGGGGATTTCACATGGCTTATATTTGGTGCTAGTGTGACTGTTCCCCAAAACCTCTGTCCGTTCCCTAATTCAAAAAGCATTCTGATATGCTGGATTGAAAATCTATATGCATAAAAAATCAAAAGATGTGCCATATATCAACAAACTCTTAGTGCTCTGACTATATAGCTTATCAAAGAATAAAACTAAAGTGAGAACTGAACAAAACCAAGTTTTTTTGTTTTATTTTTGTTTTTATTTTTTTCTAGAGAAATGTTTTTTCTAGAGTAAATGATTCAGGAAAATCCTATTTCATAATATCACATTGCTAAATCATGAGAACCATAACATCAGTAACAACTACTGTTCTTATGCATATAATGAAATTAGATATAAAAAATGTTAACCCATTAAAGACAAATGGCTTACATCTGTACAGCTGTATATCCTGTAAAGTGATAACTGTAGGAGACAATTTTCATACAGGACTATTTTACATTTCCTATGCATTCAGTTTTCACAGTTCCAAAGGACCATACGAAATACAGAGAAAAGTAGTGCTTGAATTGTTTGTTGTGGAAAATTAATCTCCAAAATAAGTAGAAAAGGGAGAGAGAAAATATTTGAGGAAATATTATGAAAGAAGAGGCCCAGAATTTAAGAACCGGCTTGTCAATGAATTCCAGCTTCTCTGAGGAAGAAGAGTGGCCATAAGCCTGAGGAGCCATTTAAAACAGTTTTATATGTTCTTTCATTTGTGGCTGTGGTGCAAAACATTCACAGCAGATTTAGAGCAGGGTTGCTGAAATTGGCCCTGTGGACTTATGAGTTCTTTGTTCAGCTTTGCAAGAGCTATCACAGAGACAAGTAGTGACAAAGGTAACATCAGTGTATGCCTACACAGGAATGACATTTACCTTCCAAATGACCTTAAGTAATTGGCTCCTAACCACGTACATACTACAGAAATTACAAAGATTATTGTCTCTTCATTAAATCTCATTTACACGTCTGAGTGCCAGGTTAGCTGAATATCTTTCAATAGTGTACAGAAGGATCTTGCCATTATTAACTAAAGACTGCATTTAAGCCAATGTAAACAACTCTGCATAAAGTCTACCAAAGGAAAACTACTTAAACTACATCTGCTTGAAGGAAATGAACAGCAATGAACACCTAGATAATTTCAGTAGTCACTTTTCAGGGCATACTACCATTATATTATTATACTGTCTCCCAAACATTTTCAAAAGGCAAGTTATGTGCTTTACATTGACTATTAACTATGTTTAAATTCCTTCCTTTTCATATTCATTATAACACCCAGAATGCTTTATGGTTAAGGTGCAAGAACTATATGCTCAATATGCAATTGTTAAAGTATCATAAGTCTGATTTTCTTTCAATGAAGCTATGTGCTGGGATTTGCTCTCCAAGTCATGAGGTAGTTTTGATTCTAATATCAATAAGGAGTGTATTTCATATGACACATCTATTTCATTCAGTTGCAGCCATGGGGCAAAAGAAAAACTAATAAAATACTTTATTAAAATTGCATTTCAACTTCATCTGTAAATTTTAGCTACTTAAATGGTGGAAGCAGCTATATGTAAATAAATCATCAAATGTCTTCTCTGATGTTTTTGTACTAACCAGTAAATAAAGCTGAAAATATGCAAAGAAGCCAGTAACTCCAGGGTTGAAATGCAATCAAAACAGACATAAAAGTCCACCATATTCCAAGTATATCCAAAACCTAATTATCAAAGAAGATGATAAATTCTTGTGAATCTTAAATTGTGGATCGTTGTCTACATTATTCAAAATTACAGGGATTTCCAACAGGACTCAAACCCTCTCTTTATGCAAATAGACCCCTGAAATAGAAACTTGTGTTTATAAAGCAGTGCTTGCCCAACAACAGTCGTAGTTTCTTCCTTCTATTGCACTTCCAGAAGGAACATGGAAGTTGTCAGAGAAGGCATAAGGGGTGCGACTGAGGTGCCAAAATAGATGCCAGTGCCACAGGTTATCCTGACTAGCCTCCAGAAGGGGGCAACTCACTTCTGTGTCCTTTGCCCTATCAGCCATCACCATGCAAATGTTTCAGATGTCTTCAGGTATATAAAAATCACACTATATGCTGGATAACAGGAGGAAATATATATTATATTCAAAATGAAGCTCTCTGTTGTGAGGTGTTTTTTTTTGGGGGGGAGGGAGGGGGATGTCTTCTAGGACATCTTGACCTGATTCTGAATGTTATTTGATAAACTGGCTGGGGCTCTATCATCTACAAGCAATTCATTAAATTATTCTAAGATAGATTCTGAGAAAGAAAGAGATGCCATACAAGGATCTAATAGGTCCCAAACATCTCACAGAACTATTGTCTCTCTCTGTATTTTGCTTAGCTGTAAAACGTGAAGCATTCTTGTGGTGGGAAGCATAAAATTAGTATTAGAACTGCCATATATACTAAACTCAAGAAATAAAAAGCTCTTCAAGCTTTCATTATGGGGATTGTTTCATTTTATGGTTTTATAGGCATTTTCATTTTATTGCATTTTTACAGTAGATACTGACGGTTAGATGTCTATTAAGTATATGTTTGGTATGACTTACAAAAACTGAGTTTTATATTTTTAACGAGGTTTTAAAAATATATGTCTAACTTTTGTGACTGACATATTACAGACCAAAGAGTAAATGTCATATTCACAGTCTAGACAATAGCTGGCACCATGTCACAAACAAGGGGGAAAAAAGAAATCACCCATCATTAAGGTTCTTAACTCCTTCACTACTTTCCTTTATTGCATTATACTTTAAGGAGCAGTAGTCCACAGAAAGCAAGATGTACTGGAAGAGCTRCAGTGTTTTGGCTAGCTCTAATCTCTGTCATTTAACAGGTCTGCTCTGTAATGGAAAAACAGTATTCTCCTACATGCCAGCTTTTTARTGGAATGATGTGTCAGGAATGTGGAGCAACAGAAGAGATGTTTTCCTCCACTCTGACCTTTTATAGTAGCAGTGATGCAGTTAAACCAGATGAAAGCTTGCAGTCCTAATAGCATAGCTTCAGAGCAGAAATTTTTGCCAAATAGTACCTAATTATCTGCTGAACGTATTTCAGTATAAAAATGTGTGTTAAAACTTAACAATTTATGGATTTCTCAGCATCAGAAAAGTAAAGCTGATAGGGAAAATGGTAAATCTTTAAGTAATATTCCTTGTTTCCTCCTCTCAAAAGTGTAATAGAATGAAATTAGGGCAGTTGAGCAACTTCATCACTAAAGCCCTTTGCTTCTGTCTATGTTGAAAGAATATTTCATGTTCAGCTAAAAGCAATTAAATAAAAGAACAACCTTTTTATACACACAATGTGTTGTTTTGAAAACACTAAGTGAAACTAAAGATGCAGAACAGAAGTCTAGTGGACTAAAAAGTCCACTGTTGTTTCACTTGCTTAATTTCTCCCTGAAATTGATGTTTTGATCATTAAATATTTAATATTTTCTGATTAAAACATTTCTACTTTTATTATCCTATTATGAAATAAGAGTGAATATGAAAGAAATAAAGCATACAGCAGGAATGACTTTCTGCGAATAACTAAACAAATTATAATTTGCCTCTGCTTCAAACTTTTAGTTTCAGAGTAACTTGTCTATTGTTGGCAAAGATTAGTACTGTTTACTTTCCCAAAGCTAGCCTCAGTGTCCAGTATTATTGTCAGGCATTATTTTGCATTATTGCAAGAAATAATAAAAAAAAGATTTATTCTGCTGGTGTATTACATTATTTTTGGCTGAAATATTGACATCAGAATTATGGCAAAATAACAGCAGGGATGGTTCACAAAAGTTTAGTCTGAGAACATGCTCTGAACTCAAATAACAGCATTGAGTATCTGCTGTCATTTGTTGCACTTGGAATGCTATGTTGTTTACGACATCAGATTTTTTTCCCCCTTCCCCCACTGATTGTCAAATCAGAAAGGAAATTAGAACAATTCAAAAGAAGTAAGCTTTGTCCAGCATACTAATTATTTATTTGCTTGCTGACAGCACCTGTAAATCTCACATGTAGTTCAACCCTACTACAGTCCCACAGTCTCTGTCCACAATAGTTTGCAATCTGTCTGTTGACCTAGAATTAGCAGACACAAAAATAATCATTTATTTAAAATTTTCTGGGACACTAAAATATTTTGAGGTTGGTATGTTACGTAGATATCCAAGTTCAGGCTTTTTCTCAAGATGTGCCAGGTGACAGATACCCTTTTTTCACAAAAGATTTTTAACCCACATGCAAGAGAAAGGTTTTTTGCTCTGAACCTTTCTTTTTTTTGTGCTGTTCCACTTCATCTTAAATAATGAAACAGTTATCAAGCCAAAGAGAAAGAGTAAGAAAAAGATTACAGCACTTGCTCTTATGTCTAAATATCTAAGATAGGATTTACCTCACTTAAACTTAGATAACCAAAAGATGATTATCCAGTCTATGATACTCACCTTTGGTTAAATTATCAATGGAGACAGGCACTATCTGAGGACGATTCATGCTGCCTTAAGCATCCCTTAAAATTGGATGTCTCAACCTCCGAAGGAACTGTTTCTCTTCATTGATATAAAGGGGGTTTGATTAACTATGAATCAGACATCAGCTTCAGATATCTAAGTTAATTGAAATTAATCCTACCTAAAGATGTTTATCTCTGGTGTAGACTTTCCTCATTAACAGCAAATCAAAGAGTGCCATTCTCAGAATTTCTCATCCCTGAATATGTTTTCCAGGTGGATACTCCTCCAGGTAGCAAGAGATGTGGTTTGTGAAGCGCTTCAGGTAAAAGTCACATATTTGCAAGTTAGCAATTCTTGCTTTTGGGTAAACAGTGAAGATCTTCCTCTCCAGCAATTTTTGTAACACATCTCATTTCTTGTCTCCTTTCCTTTCCTTACAAATACACATGGAAAGTTTTGTGTAAAAAAAAAAAAAAAAAAAAAACTTGATTTTCTATTCTTTGATTTTTCAAGAAAAGAAAAGTAATTCCATATTTAAATCAAACTGTGATGCTGTGTGTGTGTGTTCACTGATTTTCTGTTCATCTGCCATACTGATTGTTTGCATAGAGCACAATGAAAGAGTACTTTTCTGCATTTAGAGAAGTGGGCTTCCTTTTCTATTTCTTCTCTACTTTGCTCTTACAAAAGAGCACATCACATGGAATCCAAAGAAGGTCTCAATGCTAGAGGCTGGGCTATGAGTGCATGGGCCACATCCCATACTTAGGTTCTTAATGTATCATAGGACACTAACAGCTCTAAAGACAAAACTATCAACCCGTTGGATATTTTTTGTTGCTTAAGCCAATTACTTACAGTTCATTAATTTAAATCATAGTCTCCACACTAAAGGAAACTATGTCATGCCTCTGTGTGTATGTGATTTTTCATGCCTGTGCTAAATGACAATGTTACCATGAAAATGCAAGTTCAGTGATGCAGAAATTTTACAAATACACCATCCAGTGATCTAAATAATAAAGAAATCACTTAGTATAGTACAAAATCTGCAAAGATTTTAGATGCGTGAAGTAATCTTTAGAGCTCAGGGACCCATTCTGATATTTTTGAATGCATGATTGTTAAGGCCTATGTTATTACAGTATTGCATAATTATTCTCTCGGGTTAAAAAAAAATGTTTCTAGCCTTAGGTTGTTTGAATGTAGCCATAATTCTTCTTTCACAGTGACTTTCATAACAAATTTCAAAGTAAAATACAAACATAAATATGAAAATCAAACTCAAGTCTTCCTCTGATTTTAAACCTATAATCTGAATTTAGCTCCAAAGCTGTTGATGATGAATGGATTCAGTTCTTCTGTTTTCTTCTGTCAGTTAAGCATTCTCTTTTTAAAGGCATCCAGGGTACAATGCTGAGTAAGAGCACAGCTTTTTTAGAATCTGTTTATACATTAAAAATTCTAAAAATTAACTAGGTCCTTTACAGGACAAAGTTACAGTCAATTCCCTGACTTTTAACAAATCTTATAATAAATAGCATTAATATATTACAATCAGTAAATATATTAACAGACAATGTAGTATGAATTCTCATATAGAGGCAGCATAGAAATAGTGGACCAATCAATAACATGAATGAAATCCATCATCGCTTCAGATCTCAGAAATAATCCAGCCAAATTATGCGTATCCTCTGTAGTCAATGAAGTTAAAGGAAATGCATTTAAGAGAAAGACTAATACCATGTGTTATAGACACCTATACTAGTTGGAGGGCAAAGAATCACATCTTTCTAGGTATATTAGTTTTCACTGTTAACTGTAGAAAGCCTAGAGAGCTAGTTTAGATTCTATAGCAATGTTTTTGGTGGCTGCAATTTGGGAAGATGAGCTGGCACCCTCCGACTGCAAAACCACTGAGGCTGTGAAGCACAAGTAGTATTGAGTGCTGTTTTCAAGCTAATAAGCTCTATTGTTTGCAGCTATGCTGTTGCTATGCTGTGTGAATATATTTGCTCAGGTCAATAGTGCTCAGGTCAGGTGCTTCACTGAGCAGTGCAGTCATACTCAAGTGTGTCCTAAGAGGGGATGTTAGTACAGAGGGGATAGCAATTTGGTCAGATAGTCCTGGAGAACTGTATGAGGACAGCTTTAAAAGAGACAAATAAACAGTGTTTCTTATTGTTGARAGAAATAAATTCCACAATTATTTTTCAGCCTGCTTGAAAGCTAATGTCTTATATTATTTGAATTAAGCAGCATTGTACAAATAAAATGCTGAGATTTTATCTTTTAAAATTTGTGTTAAATGAATCCTAGATGTTTTGTACTTTGCCAGTATTAAAAAATGAATCTTGACAGTATTTCTGTAATGTACAGAACTAGAACACAGAGGAAATGGGACCTGCACAATGCTATATATAAGACTACAGAACAACCCAGAATCAAACACAGTACTCTTCATCAAGATTCTTACTTATCTGAAGAAATTAAAAAGTCTACAAGGAAAAAGACAAGCAATGGCAGCAGTGTAGGTGTAAGAGCCAGAGGGCAAAGGAATATGCTATAGTTTCTTGGCCTGGATTCCTTTCCCCAAGCTAACTCATAAGAGCACAGTTAGATGACTCAGTAACTTAGTTGCCTCTTAGTGGTAATTCTACTGCCCTGGATAGAAAACAAATTCCTCTTTATACTCAGTGGGCTATAGTTTGGACAGCTAAACTCTCATTGAAAACTATACATCTTCCTTTCCGTCTAACCTGGATACCTGTATGGTCTCAGACATGTGAAATACTCTTATATCTTGACCACAGCAGTCTCACCCTCACATTATCCTTACCCCATCTTCCCTCTGCTTTTGCACATTTATTCATTGTGACTATCACAAATCCCCTTTACAGAAAAAGAAAACACTTCAAAAAAAAGGGGGGGGAGGGMAAAAACTTTGAAGATACAGACACTTATTTTTCCTCTGACAGCTATATCTAAAAGGCCTGAAAACATGGAATGTAATAAATAGTCTGTATTAGATCTTAATGAAAAATTAGGTGGTTCTTGCTATTTCCCACATCAGACCAAAACCATTGTGTCAAGCAGACATCTTGCCCTCCTGATCTTGGAACTCTCAAGCAGCTTTGGAGGAAACAGATTTATTCTTAAATATATGAACCAGCAAATGCTACACATAATAAAGCTATTTCATTCTGTTAATATCTTGTTTACTGTAAAAGCATACACCAGACTGAGGGTGTAGTCCTCTGGAATAGCCCAAAGGATGCAGTTCTACAGGTCCTTGCATAACTGCTATGCACAATAGCCTTCGTTCTCTCCTCTCCATGTACTTTACAGTCCATAAAAAAAAAAAAAAATCACTTGAGGTATTCTCTGAGAAGAGCTTACGGCTATGAGATAACCACTGGGGCATAGGTCTCTTTATATATCTTATAGCCCTAGCAATGACAGCAACGGCTCAGTCATATCACAAAGGAAGGGAATGGGGATATTCCATACATTGAACTGATTTTCCTGTTGAAAGATATCATCAAGGAGAAGCATCTGAGGATCTTATCTGGCCCTGTGCTTCCCTTACCCTGAAGCAACATGTTGTGTTGACCTCTGAACATAATGAGCAATCCTGAGTAAAATGAAAACTCAGTCTACTTATAGAAGAAAGAACATCTGAAATATGGTGCATGGTGGTCTCCCCAACACTTAAATTTATGACTAGGGCATATTAATACTTTTGTGGAAAGAATGAGAAGCTTTTTAGAAGATGTAATGAATAACATCTAGAAACAATCACTGCATAAAAACCCATGATAGCTTTTCCACAAGCTACCAGATTTGAAGCAGGACCACCTAGATTTCCACCAAACAGTCTAGACTTTCAATGGAACAAAAGGTAAAACTTCCATCAATTACAGATCCTACAGTTTATGTCAATTTGAGAAGAAGAGTCAATGAGTAGGAAATCACAAGGGAAGGAGAATTTTTGATATTCTCCTGAGTTAACCTTTGCAAACTAAATTTATTGCATCAGTTTTGAGGAGGAAGTACTCAATAATTAACACCTATAGTTATATCTATACTAGTAGATTAAGCAGGATAGGGCCCTGGCAACAACTGTCCACACTGTTAAATTGTTAGCTCAGTACCCGTTAAAATTTGATCTAGCTTAACTAGTACTTTTTAAAAATGAAACACCCATATCCCATCCGGGGGCTAACATAAACCAAGGACCATTCCCAAAACACAGATTGGATGCAGTCATCATATTTTAGACAATAAGGGAGTATAGCTCAACTGATGTAAAACATGCTTTGCCATTTGACCTCTGTGCCCAGCCTATTTCCTTCATTAATGTAAGTTATGGAATGGGGAAGCAACATCAGAGTGCTTTTGGCATAAAAAGCAGAGGGATTTTTAGTTTCTTCCTGGCTCTACACCTTACCTTATTAAATCAGTTATTTGTTACTTGTGGGAAACAGTATTTGCTGTATGCACAAGTCCCTGCATTTTCCAGTGTTCCCTGACTCCTGATTCCTGCCTTTCTGATCCAGCTGATATGCTTTTTTACTCTGTAACCCAGCCATCAGTTCAAATTAATTTATATCTACATCTGGTATATCACGCTATTTATCCCTACTTGGAACTTTGTTTTCCCCAAAAGTCTTTCCAAGAAAATAGTCTTCTGCTGTTTTCTCATTCCTACATAATCTATSCTAACACCTTTACAATCCAATCTCAGTGATTTCTTGGAAAACAAAACAAAACAAACCTAGTTTTACTCTCTTACCTAAAAAGAAAGCCGAAATGAGCTATAAAGCAAAGTAGAGTGTGCGAGGAGGCAGCATTTATAATGGAAAGAGAAATCCATTCCTGATTTAAGAGCCTTTAGTATAGAACTATACAAATCTTGTTAGTCTCAGCACCACTAAACTGGAAAGATTTGTTAGGATGAAGAAGAAAGGCTTTAGAAGGTTGGCGCAAATGAAACAAGTGACAACAGGTTTTGGACAAAGTGTATCCACAAAGCTGGGTGAGGAGCTTGGTGAACCCTGAACAAATATGAGATAGACATAAAAAAATGGGAGACTGACACCTTCTAAAGATTTTTTATGTATCTTAATCTAGATATCTAATTTAAATATTGAATGATGCTGTTGGTACAGTGGGTAAGCAAGATGGAGTGTAGACAGAAAAAGTGAGCTGTCAAGTCACCTTGTAAAAGAATCCCACCTCTGAAGATAATTYTGTTCATTGTTAATATTTCTATACCACCAGTACCCCAAAAGACTATTGGTATGTACATGTGGAATATATCTAGCATTCATTATGTAGTGTAACAATAGGTATGCTTTATCTGGCTAAAGATTACACATCTAGTAACTATAGTGAAAATGTGATGGTAAATGCAGACAGAATTTAATCCATTTTTTTGATTAAAAGAACAGAAGATATTATCTGACCAGTGCATGAAATAATTACTTTTTCTGAGCTCAGTTAAAATTGGAGATGTATACTTATTTTTATTTAGGTGGCCTAAAGAGGGATCCTGTTATAAGCAATAGCTATGAATCTTAACTACACATAATAGTCTATTTGACCTCACTTAAAATAAGCACATAACACTGCACGTTCGTCAAGTCACAGCATGGGATACGTTTCCAGTTAAAACAGTCTTATCTATCAATTACCGTTCAGTTTGAAAACAACACTGATGGGTCCTCAAGATGCTTGCCAAATCCTCACAGTCAATATTCTCACAAACATAGGGAGTCATGACATATAATTTATGTAGGAAAATTAGCTAAGTTATGGTTTTGTTAATTTAAGACCATCAATGGAATAAGTTTACTCACAGAAATAATCCTAAATATAATTAATGGATATAATCACAAGTAGTATTAATGTAAAATAATTCTCAAAGTGTTAAGTGGTTGTTATGTTAAGAACATATTATAATAAAAATTGCTATGAAATGTACTCAATTTTAAATTTGCAAAACTATCAAGAGAGTTAGGAACTGAAGATTTAAAAAATGAATCAAAGCACCTGCATGTGTTTCATGTGCAAAATTAATTGCTATATTAAATTAGCAGAATGACATTAACATTAAGGGACCATTAGTATCATTCATAATTATTCATTATCTTTAGGTTGTATCATACGTCATTTCTTTGACATACTCTGTTTATTATTAAAGGTTAGCTTTTCAAAGCTCTAATTATGCATATAGAACATATGGAAGATATAATACGCATAGTAAGGCAACCTAAAGATAAATATTCTCAAGCAAATTTTTTGTAAAGAATTCAATATTGTATGTAGAAACTTAATCCAGGTAGGGTGAAACCCGGGAGATATGCAACAAGTTAAAAGAGCATATAATGACAGAAAATGAAGAAAATGAAGAAAAAAAGGAAATCAATGGCAACAAGGGTAATGCTCTCTGTTTTCCTTAATCGTCCAGATATTACAACACAGATTTTTCACTGCATTCTTAAAAATTGGGTGTGGGAAATGATCCCGAAGTACCGGTATTTTTTAGGTGTATAGCCTATTTTCAAGAGCTTGCCCTTTGATTTTTCATTGGTTTAAACATTTTCATTGTTTACATGAAGACATTTGCTTCCTTTTGTGACCCCATATAGGTAGCTTGCAACAAGCCTCAGGTGTACTTTGATTTTGGATTATTGATTCACACACACACACACACACACACACACACAGAGGCATACACACAGTTTAACTTTTAATTCAGCCCAGATTCCTGCTAATATAAACTAAAGATTGTAGAGCCATGAGTTTAATCTTTACTCAAGTGCTCTATGACAGGTGGATTGGCTGCATGGTCCCAGTTCTCTTCTGCCCTACCCCAAAGTGGCAATTAGTCTATGTCTTACATAGCCTCAGCTGCTCTGCACTGGCAATGATAAACAATAATAAAAGCTCTACTGGCTTCAGTGGAGCTACACTAGCTGAAAATGTGATGCTGTGTCCTAACCAATTAATGCAACGATAGCTGCTGACAAAAGCAAAACCATCTGTTTCAAAATTATCTTAAGGGTTTTTTTGGAAAAAAAAACACAAAAAACAGTAAATATGCAAAAGTTAGCAGAGTGTCAAACCGCATCACCATTTTCTTTATGTATATATATGTCCAAATAGACTAAATGTATTTTGCAGACTGAGACAAAGTATTTTCTCCTCTCACCAGATTAACTCACATATACACAAACTCTTTAGATACTTAATGTCTAAATCCTGTCATCGTACTGGAGACAGTTCTGACTCAGAATGAGCCTTCTAGAAAGTAGTACCAAAATCTAGCCTAACAGCTATGAAAAGCATAATAAGACTTACCTCACTCAGGCTCTTGTACATTGTTCTCTCTTGAAACTTATCTTAAATCCACTCTTATTATATGTTTTTTGATAGATTTAGGCAAAAATGTCTATTCATTTACTCTTTGCAGGAGTGCACAAAACTTAAGAATGCTTCAAAAATCATCTGATGAACTGTGTCTTTCTCAAAATATACAAAAATATCCATAGAGCTCAGCTGTGTACTGAGGGTTGCTTGAAAATCACCCCTTTTTTATAAGTCTGCTGTTATATATGGTATACAGACCCCAGAAAAATAGCATCATTATTCAGTTTTGGAATTAAAAAAAAGAAAAGAAAAATATCCATGGATACCAACTGATAGGTTATGTGATAAAAAGCTCAACTCCATGAGCACAAAGGAGCACAGAAATACAATGGCAAGATAACCCCAATAATACTCTGCTGGGCTGCTCCCAGGCCCATCACAGAAGGATGCTCAACCCATCAAGGGTTCATTGCCACAAGCACAGAGGAGCTCAAAGGCACAACAGCAGTCAGGGGAGCCCAAATTACCTACACACAGGAATGGGCACCCTTTCTGGGCTCCTCCCAGGGCTGTCCCAGGACAACATCAATCCCATGGTTAATGTGTGAAACCTAGCATGAGGAGTCAACAGGAGCAGCTCTCTGGAGCACCTTTTAGACCGAGGAGGATAAGGGACACACTATGGGATGCAGGGGAAGAACATTTCAGGATTCTGCAAGACTTATTATGGGATGCTGAGGGGATGAACCACATGCAGAGAATGGGAGGGATCTAGGTGATTTGGGAGGAACAAACATGGGAAACTAGAAGGATACGGAGATAAAAAGGGCTGATTGTGTGGAAACAGGTTGCTGGTCATTGTGCTTGTCAGCACAGGGCCACGGCCTGTGCCCGAGGAGCATGCTCTGTCCTGTCTCCTTATTAAAGTCCTTCCAAACTACTTTCCCGGGTGAAAGACTCCCTGTTCTGTGTGCATGTGTGTGTGGAGGTCTCTAAGTGCCAGCAACTGGAGTCAGACCACAGGTTATAGGGGCCCATATGTGGTGCCAGCAACTGGAGAGACTGGAGTGAGTGAAGTCAACAGACAGCAACTGGAGTGGGACCGCAGGTCAGAGGAGCCTGTGGTGGCAGCAACTGGAGCGAGTGAGGGTCTGCAAGTGACTGTGTGATCACTAGTAAACATCGAGCTGAATTAGGCAGTGAGTAGGTGAAGTGGCCTGGGAGCCAGGTTTGTGTGTGTGCCTCCAAGGATGAGACTGCAGGGGCAGGTGACTACTGGAGGGACCAGGGGAGTCCCAGTCAACTGCCAGAGACACTCTGAGGTCTGGGGGTCGACTGGGAGACCCACCTCTGTGTGTGTGTGTGTGTGTGTGTGTGTGTGTGTGTGTGTGTGTTCATCTAAGGCTCTAAGAGTGAGACTACAGGGACAGTTGGCTACTGGGGGGACCAGGGAAGTCCATGCTGACTGATAGAGGGACTGTAAGTTCTGGAGGGGGTTGATTGGGAAACCTACTTGAGGATGTATGTTTCTGTGTGTCTCTAAGGGCGAAACCACAGGGGAGTTGGCTACCAGAGGGACCGGTAGAATCCTGGCCAACTGCCAGAGAGACCATGCGGTCTGGGGATCAACTGAGACCCATTTGTGTGTGTGTGTCTCCGGTGCATGCGTGCGTGCATCTTGAGGGCTGAGGCAAGGATCCAGGATCAGCTACTGGATGGACCATGTGTCCAAGACCAGCTACTGGAGCGATCCACACTGTGTACATATGTGTGTGAGGGGGTCTGTACCAGCARCTGGGGTAGGGCTGTTGGCCTCAAGGGTTTACATGCCCAGGTGCCAGCAAATGGTGAGACTGGGGCTGTTGGTGGACAGACTCTCTAAACCCAGCTGCTGGAGGGATTCACATTATACATTTGAATGCACATGTCCTACAGACAGATCTTCCTCCTGACCATCCAGAGAGAGGAACAAGATGAGGCCACTGATACTGTTCATGTTTGTGTGAGTGCTGCATGCGTCTGTCTGTGTTTATTTGTGTGGCTGGCCATTTAAATGTGTTGTGTATGTGTGTTTGTGTAACTACCTTCCGGGAATACATTCTCAGCCTTGCTACTGGTTGGACCTGAGGACACAGAGCTGTGGCACCTCACCCCATTAGACCATGGAGTCAGACCACGGGGTTTGGGCTCCTTACTTAACACCAACTATCCGTCATAGTTCTTTGGAAGAATCCTTTTGCAAACATGAGTGTTTCCACAGTTAATTTATTTTGCTCTGAGAAGATTCAACATATAAAATTATACTAAGCCCTACTTACCTTTGATAGTCTTGTTAAAAAAAAAAAAAAATTATTCAAAGACAGAAAAAGATTCTGCACTGCATCACGTCAGAAGAACCTACACCCTAAAAGAAATGGTAACCTGAGCTGCAGTCAGCTTTTGATAGCTGTGGAAAGATACAAATGATTTACTCTTCATATTGCAGTTTAGCTCCCCAGCCTCTTTCTGCTTGTCCTCACCTTCTCCTTCCTCAGCAGCTATTTAAAGTTAATATATTTCTTTAACCTACTTTTGCCTCCTCTTTCACATATGCTCTGTGGCATGAGCATTGGCTGTCATTTCCCCACTTTAATCTTCAAGGTGGGCATACTTTTTACTGCACAGGTGGCCTCACCCATTCTCTACATCTGGCTAAGGTAATCCGAATATTCTCTGTGCTGAAAGAGCTGGTAGGTTCCTGCTACCTAGAGGTGTGCCTTTGAAGGAAGCTCAGTAAGTCTGCACTAGAAATATGTGCTTTCCTTACTAGATAGCATGATTCTTGGAGTCTGCCCCGTTGGCAGGAAAAAAATACTACCATTATTAGGAATAGCAAAGAAAACTCATTCAACAAAATCAGTATGCCTCATCCTATGCAAATAAACTCCTGCACTATCCCTACTTCCAGCTAATCCCAAGGGTAGGGACGTTTTGGAGGTTTTGTTTGTTTTTTCTCTCTACCACAAACATTTGCCCTTAAGAAACTCATTCGTCTTTCAAGTTGCACTGTGCATCAGTTAAAAACAGCAAAATGTTAACTCARGTAAGAAGAAATCTATGTTTTTTCTGCAGATACCTAGAGTTTCAGATGAAATTACAGCCCTATTTCAACACAAATGTTGAACTGCCTTGAAATATTTGGATCAATGACTTAAAAAGCTTTCCTTTTTTCTTACTTGTACAATCCCCCTCTTTTACTGTGATTGACTTTTCTCTGAAGTACCTCCGGACATTAAGCAAGCCAAGTGCAATTGGTGGATTGGAATGGAGTCATTGACTGGAGTCAATTGCCTTCATACAATTATTATCTAAATTACTTTGCAAAACTATTTTGTGTATTTCCTGCTTAAAAGTACAATTACTTTTTTAAGTCTCAACCTTTTCCCTATTACTTTGAATATCTTTCAGATGATTAGATGATTGACTAGGGTTTTGGGGGAGGTTTGGGTTTTTTTGTTTTGTTTTGGTTTTTTTTGGAAATTGATTTCGTCCACAGTCTGCTTGGGAAATTTTTAGTTCTGTTTTCTCACCCAGCTGGATTCTGAAGAAGGAAGATTTGAAAAGAGCTCCCAACTCATGAATTCTAGGCCCCTTTAGAGAGCAAGTACCTGTTGTGGGCAAAAGAGTCTCAGCTTGGGGAATTTCACTTAATTTATTGCCAACTAACAAACTTTTAATTACTGATTTGGATATTAAGAAACAAAGAAGACATAACCAATTAAACACTTAGGGAAACACACTTCCTCCCCCCTTCTCCAGGCCCAGTTACAGATCAACAGCTGTCCTCCCCACTTCCTAGTCTTCATTCCCCTTGATTTCCTGGCAGATTGAGCACCCTTCCTTTGGAGAGGCCACTGGTGGCACAGGAGGTGGGGTCAGCATGCAATACTCTTTTCTTCTGCTGGCCCAACATGGGTCCCCCACAGACCGCAGTCTCTTCTGAGGGGTCCCTGTTCTGGCGTGGGTCCCACAGCAGACCCCTCAGATGTGTACCTCCTGCATATCTCCTTTTGGTGTGTCCTCACATCTTTCCTGTTGTGCGTTCTCATGCGCACCCTCACATGTCCCCTGCTGCGTCTCCCTCCTGTGTCTCTCCTGTGCCTCCTCTTCATCTCCTCTGCCCTTTCTTATGCTCCTTAGAGCCACAGCTTCTGGTGAACTGCAGTTTTGGTGCCCAGTGGCTGTTCTCATCCAGCACATGGCAGCTGGTGGCCTCCTTCTGCACAGGGCATCCTGCAGTCCCTTGCGACTAAAACCCGGCTGTTTCTGCCGAATACGCTATATCACATACTCCCTCTCCCAAACTCTCTTTAGTCAAATCAGAGTAGTTTCTCTTGCATAATAATAATAATAATAATAATAATAATAAAAGCTTTCTAAAGCATCACTGCTTTGATGACTGTATGACATATTCTATTTTTCGTGTTAAATATATAATAGGCATCCCTTCTCATTTCATTCTTATTCTAACATTGTTCTTTACATTAGTTATTTTTCTTTCTTATTTTTATCTCCTTATACTTACAGAGAACAGTTGTGTTTCTCCATCAAAATTTGTCTGGCCAGAAATCAAGGTTTTGGTTTGCTTTTTTTTACTTCCCCACATACGTACAGCTCATTCCTCCAGTATCTTAATAGTCATCTTTTATAGATACTCAGGTTTGAATTACTTTCTCCTTGACCACAGTTAACCGTAAATTTCCATAGTATTGTGACCTGGGTCTCATCAGAGCCTTTTACAATGGAATTTTTCTCTCTCTTTATTGAAAATATTTTGACAAGTGCATCATAAAAAAGTATTTATAAGCACCTATCTTTTTTTTCTCCAGTAAAATAGCTTTCACGGTAGTTCTCCAAAGTGGTTTTAGACTGCTTTAGTTTTACTGATGCTGTCTTTGCTTTTATATATGTTCATACAAACTTTTGACCATGTCATTCATAGAGTGATACTCCCCACTATTTTGACTTTTATTTCAGGCTCTCTGAAGAGATGATGTGCTTCAAGTGTGTTCAAAGCACCAATTTCTATTTGAGGTTTCTGTTGCCACTGCACTATCCCATTTCAGAGGATGTGTTAGTATTGCAAATTCATCCTTTCTGAGTTCCAGTCTTTGTATATTAATGTAGAGCTGTTAACTCCTTGCTGAGCAGACCTCCTGCCATATCTTATTATCATTGTTAACGATCTCAGCAATGGTAGTGCTTTCTTCTTGGTGGCCATTTCCTATTCCTGATACTCTTTTATCTGCTACTGTTTCCTTATGCAATGGCTTTTCTCTCATCATGCATATTAACACCAGGAATGGAAATTGCCTTACCCACTTCCTCCCTTCCGCTTCTTCACCCATGTCACTCCACTCCATTGTTCAAACCTCTCAAGCCTTAAGCTAACGCTGAGGCCCCTTCCAGCCTCAACTGGTCTGTGATCCTGTGATCCAAACATCAATCTTTTTTCAGCATCCTTTGAATCTTAACAGACTTATAATGAATTCTTGAGATAATCTGACAACATAGTGTATTCCATCTGAAAAGATAATCTGTGATTTCAGTAGGTTTTTCAGCAGTCCTTCTACACTGTGTTTCAGCATGTAGCATACTTTTTTCAGTCTGTAGATTCACTCCAGTTACAGAACTGCTCATTTTTTTTTCTTCATAAACAGTCCAGTTATATAGTTCTGTCTGATACCCATGAACTTCAACCTTCTTTATTCCATCCACCTGAAGGCCATCTGGTTTAACAGTCTTTTCCATATTCCTAAATTAGTTTCAATATCCTTCAGCTCAGCCAAATGGTTTCCAAACAAATTAAAAGTCTCTCAAATTGTTTTTATGCTACCAAAGTAAACAAAAGGAAAACACGAAGCTTCCATTTCCCTCAGTCCTATGTACATGAACATTTCAGGTACTTCTGATGCAGAGCAAAAACACTTCTTCATTCGGCAAAAAGCCCTTCCACTAGAGTGATCTTGACAAGTTGTATAGGAGATTGTTCCTACCTTTTGCTCCTCATGACTTGATCCCAGCTAAAACCTTTGACTGATTGCAGGCATAATTCCCCCCCCCCCCAAAAAAAAAAAAGGGTCCAACTGCTTTCTTATAGTCCTTTAATGAAACAGGTCCATAAGCTGTTACRCTATCATTCTTTTCTCCTCAGGTTCCAGTACCTGGATATCTCAATTTTGTCTTCCTGTTTTCTCAGCAGTTAGCTGCTCTATTCTTATTAATAGTATCTCCATCTTTCTCCCCTCACCTATCTTTTTCTTTGAACTTGCATGAGTGAAAAATGACATTACAAAATCTCTGGGTAAGAAACTCTCAAATCAATGAGAATTTTACAGGAATTGAGAATTACTTAATTGTCCAAATGTTATTTGGCTGATGCTTAAAAAGTCAGCAAGAGGAGCTCACAACATTAATTTTAATCAGTTATTTAATATTTCTTCAAAACGGTGCCTCTTATATAAAACCTGTTTGCACAAATCCCCTTGGTGTGTGGACACAGCATATATCTGAACATAACTGAACTTGTATTTAAAATTTAACAAATGTGATAGATATCTCTTGAGGAGGAGCATCTGGACCTCTGGATCGAAAAACTGCAAGTCCTTATTGCCAGAACTAAATGACCTAGCTTTCCTAGCTCAAAGGCTAGAATAGATTAAAAAATGATTTGTGATCTAGTTATTATGGAGGGACAGAAAACCCCACTAATTGTGGGCTATATGTATATTCACATATTTTTTTCTTCATTATTCACCCTTGGGTACTGCCTGTTCTGAGCCATGAAGTATGGCTTCAGAAACATGTTTAGTTTTGACTCCAGAAAGATAATTCCACCTGACCTCCTTCCTAAGCTGTTAGGAGGAGTCTGTATTTTAGTTGCTACTTCAGACACAGCTCCAATCCAAATCCGCTGATCCAAAAATCCCTTTCACGAAGAAATACACACTGAGGAAAGGAGYTAGGGATGGAAAGAACCCATTAGGGCATTCTCCAGCCATTGAGTTCATGCATACACTCACTTGAATAAAATGGCTGAAGCATAAAATTGCACCATATAGATTTATAAAGTTCCTTTGTGTAGCAGTAAATAGGCAGGATTTAAATTTAACACTGATAAGAAGATATACTTTGTTGCGCATGCATAATTTACCTAGAGAGCTTATTGCCACAAAAGTATCACTGAGGCCTTAAAGATTAGCAGAATTTTTAAAAGGATTAAACATTTAAATGGATAATGAGAACATTCATGTTTACATCAAATTAGATTTATTTCTTTAAAAAAAGTTACAAATTGTCTTATTTCAGAACATAAAACAAAAGGTAGCCAATGGAACAAGAAAGAAACTTCCCCTCACAGGAAAGTTATTGCATAGTTGCTCATTTCAACTTCTCTAGTAGCATGAAGTTCTAGCCTCCAACAGCAGCAAGATGCTGGACTACACACAAATATTGCTCGATCAAGAATAGCAATTACCAGGCTTCTATTGACTTATGTTAATGACTGCACAGTTACTACGGTGGAAAAAGAAATGTTTTGCCATTCAGATTTGTTCATGAGGAGATAAAGGTGGCATACAGACATAGAAATGTTTTATAAGGAGTGCCTGTCTCTTTCCTTTTCAGCAAGGAATGTTTCTGGATAGATGTTTCAGGGAGTATTTAATGAGTGAGTGGCATAGAAACAAAATTATTGGCATGGACAAGTTAATGACCAATTAAGTACAAAACCAAAACTAAATTACTTGCATTGGTACGTAATTTAAAACTGTGATTGTAATCCAGGTAATGGAGCTCTGCTGGAAGTGTTCTTAGCACTCCCTTAACAAAAAAGTCATTACTGACTGGCCTGCTGCTTCATATAATTGGTATGATAAGCCACTGCAAATGTAATTGGCTTTTGCTGAAATATATTTCATCATAAAGCAAGAACAACAGTTGTATAAACCTACTTTGATTTATATATTTATAGCAAGCTAAGGAAGATCATTAACACATTTAGTATTCAGATATTTTTATTAAGCCAGAAAGTGCAGTGAAATGCAGAAAAGATCTTTAAGAAGCAATATCCCTTTTCTTGAATTTTGTTCCTTCTGAATACTGAAATGACTTAAATATACACTTGTAGTCTGTTAAGGTCAAAAGGGACTTCAAACTTGTTTCTGCCCTGTAGTCTTTTTCCAAGTTTTGCTATTAGAGTTCAGTCTCAGGAGCTTGCTGGTCCTAATCAGACTCTGATAAATTGTGTGTATTCCCTGAGCTTTCATCAATATTATTCTGTATCACGCTCTGTTCTCTTGCTTGCCTTGCTCATACAAACAAGAATTTGTAGTTGAGATAGATAAATATCTTAAAAATAATGAGTGTGACTATGCAATGGAAAATCACAAAAAAACAGAATTTAATTCTCTTGATTAAGACCCCCAGTTCCCCTTCTTCCAAAATATGTTCTAATAATTGAGTTTATCAGTGAGAGCTTTCCTAGAAGCATTCATTTTTAATTGAGTATTAAGCATTTTCATGGGAGCTCATTTTAAAGTATGTAGACTGGAAATCTGATTACAAAGAGCTGCCTTCAACCAGTTATGAAATAAAACATGAAATCATATAACACATGACTTGGGTGACCAATCAAACCTAACCAAAACCATTAAAGAAATCAGTACTGACTACTACAATTAGCAATTTAGCTAGACAGTTTTGTGTATCCCTTGGCCTCTAATGGCATATGCTAGCACTGAAACTGCCCATGTTCCTTGYCATTCCAATGGAAAATTTCATGGAAGATTTTGCATATATGGATCTCAGAGTCTCAAAATCTCTCTCTCAAAAGAAGCCATGTTTTGGGCTTTTTTTTTTTTTGTGGAAAAACTTGAAAAGTATGCTTTTCAGTAACTGTCATTCATTACATTTGCATTCATCAGCCTGGCTTCTGTTCTGTTATTCATAGGATTGAATCTATTGCAGAAACTTAAGCAAGTAAAATAAATACATCAAATTTTAGGAAAGAGACACACTATATAACATAATGTTGTGTGTAGATTGGCTTGCACTTTTATTGCAAATCTTCATGCATTTTTTCAGGGAAATTACTGCATCTTTACTTATTTTAAAATATTTTTCTGATGTTTTATTTCTTTAAGTAAAATACTTTAAAAAGTGACTCTTTCCTCAACATTCTTTGACAATATTCTAATATTATTTTGAAGAAAAAATTCAGAAATTTGAGAAGTGTTTTTTTTTTTTAAATTACAGATGTCAATGTCAACTAAGGCATTTGATAAAGCTTTATATACATATATATGTATATATATATATATATATATTTTACTAGGATCTCATAAAATTCTTCATAATAAATTGAAAAATATGTCTGGTCTAGTAATTTAGCCCCAGTCTTGCAAACCGTTTGGAGCATGCTGGTCTTTAAGTAAGAAAGAAGTTCCACTGACACTAATGGATTTTGGATCAAGCTGTAAAAAGAGCATCCATCAAAAGGAGCACCCCTCATCACCAGAGAACTGCATCCATTCACTTCCTATATCATTAGCACAAAGAGCCAGCCATTCTTAAAGGTTACATTGTCATTGTGAAGGAATTCAGGAGTCACTGATACTGCCTTATAATCAGTGTATCTTTGGAAATATTAAATCATCCACTGAGGTAAAGCATGATCTGATCTAGAGCTTCCTCTCATGTATATGATAGCACTCCTTGATATTTATGTTATTTTTTAGACAGAGAAAGAACAAAAGATAGGGAAGAACTCTGACTATTGAAAGTCTGAAATACAGAAGTAAATTTCTTCTAGCAACAAGTAGAGATATAGTAGTGGAAAATTTGTTCAATTTCCATTGGACCCAATATAGTATTTTGTTGCTGTTGTTGTTAGAACATCTGTATTTGGAATAACCAGCTTTTTTTTAGACCATAGGCTTGATTTCCTTAGAAAGAGTAACATTTTCACAGTGCAAGTAATCTCTTCTCCACTATATACTTGACAAGTTTTATTTATTGTATCAAATCTTCTTGCAGAAAAACTTACAACCCTAACTCCAGCATAAATGTGATGAAAGGGCCTTAATTCAACAAGAATAAGTTGCTGCTGACATCTCAGAAGGCTGATTCCTGATGGGCTATGTGATGGTATCTAGTAGAAAGACATAGAACTGGAAGAACACAGTCTGCCATAACCCTGCATGAGAAGAGGAAAGACTTCATGAAGCTGTAGTCCCAAGTTGCAGAATCGTAATGTTTAAGTATTATGTATTGCAGATTTCTAACATAAAATTCATTAAGTCTATTGGGAACAGATACTCTCACAGGATTTTTCTGTCCATTTTGAATCAGAACCAAAGAATTGCTTTGACTCTTACCCTATTCATTAACCGTTGAATACCCATCATTCATATTGCATTTCTCTATYTAATTTATTGGACACAAAATTGTGAACAAAGTTAAAAGGAAATGACAAAGTTGGAGTTCTGAGCACTGCTGCAAGTTACCTATAAACGCCGTGGGATAGAAGCTTCACCTAACATTAATATCACCAAAGCAGCCTAGCTTTTACTATGTTGCACAAGTTCTTGAAATAGATAGTGGTCATCATCAAACTACAGTATCATCTCTCTGTAGTATTGCAAACATACAACTCCCTTTAGACATTTACCTTCTCAGTTTGATGCTTCATTTGGGGACACATATTTTCATCCACACAAATCTGTGATTTCTAGAAGGTGTTTCATGGACATCAAGTTTTTTCTTCTGATGTGGCTCACAGCCCACAAGAAGCTATTACTGCCCTTATGAAAAGTCTTACCAAAAAAAAAAAAAAAAAAAAAAAAAAAAAAAACTCCATGGGCTAAATCTGTATTATTTAAGTACTCTTGTTACTTGCTCAGTGTTTCTGTCCATGGCAAGAG
>NW_020448252.1:1494659-1528598 GCF_003343035.1 Apteryx rowi
GCTGGAAAGCAGCTCTGCGGAGAAGGACCTGGGAGTGCTGGTGGACACCAAGTTAAGCAGGAGGCAGCAATGTGCCCTTGTGGCCAAGAAGGCCAATGGTATGCTGGGGTGCATCAGGAAGAGTGTTGCCAGCAGGTCGAGGGAGGTGATTCTCCCCCTCTACTCAGCCCTGCTGAGGCCGCATCTGTGTCCATATCCAGACTCCCCAATACAAGAGAGACATGGAGCTCCTGGAGTGAGTCCAGCGAAGGGCTATTAAGATGATGAAGAGGCTGGAGCATCTCTCCTATGAGGAGAGGTTGAGAGAGCTGGGCCTGTTCAGCATGGAGAAGAGAAGGCTGAGGGGGGGATCTTATCAATGTGTATGAGTATCTAAGGAGGGTGTCAAGAGGATGGGGCCAGACTCTTCTCAGTGGTGCCCAGTGACAGGACACGAGGCAACGGGCACAAACTGAAACACAGACAGTTCCATCTGAACATGAGGAAATACTTTTTCACTGTGAGGGTGACAGAGCACTGGAACAGGTTGCCCAGAGAGGTGGTGGAGTCTCCTTCTCTGGAGATATTCAAAAACCATCTGGACAGGGTCCTGTGCAACGTGCTCTAGGTGACCGTGCTTGAGCAGGGGTGTTGGACTAGATGATTTCCAGAGGTCCCTTCCAACCTCAACCATTCCATGATTCTGTGATTCTGTGATTAAGTATGGTACAAATATTAAACTACTGACAATATGCGTTTTCTCCTTGACTCATGCCAATTGATTCTAACTGAAGATTTTTCAAAGAATCCAGGGCATCCAGGCACCAAAATCTTCCTTCAAGTATCTTTTAAAATGGCCACCTGCTCTTTCTAGTATGCTGACTAGCTTACGCTGATGCTGACATATCAAAATACAATGAAGAAAATGAGCTGAAAGTCACTTTATACTAAATGAGATTCTACAAAGTCATTCTCTACAAAATTTTATACAAAGTCAGACTTTACCAAAAGGGAAGCCATCTGGCCCCAAAAGTCTGTGATAGGTAGAAAAAGAATGTGTTCTTTATTTATCCATCAACAGAATAAACTGAGGTCCTCTAGGATTCAATTCAAAATGCCTCGCCTCGCCTCGCCTCTCCTCTCCTCTCCTCTCCTCTCCTCTCCTCTCCTCCCCCTCCCCCTCCCCCTTTCCCTCTCCTTCCCCCTCCCCCTCCCATCTGTTCAAAATATCAGGCGTAGTGGTACTGAGCAACTTTGCTTTTCTCCATTTTTCTAGACTTATAAGAAAATCAATGTGCAGTTTTTCCCAAATACAAATTACTATCATCACAAAGGTTTTTTACTAAGACTGAAAAAGTTCTGCATTTTCCTCCAGAACTGGAGTTTCTCCAATGGTTGCCTGAAGCATTTCCAGTTTATTTATCTTTTCACCTCTATTGTCTAAAGGCCTTGCATTGTTTAAGTATTTGTGAATTCATAATTCCCCACAGTCTTTCTCAGCCCCTGCAGAGCACAGAGTCTGTGGAATGCTCAACCTCTCATTTTTAAAGTTAATTGAGGGAAAGCAATTTTCTCCTCCCAATTATGCACCTCCACACTTCCAGAATCAAAGTCTCTCATCATTAAAAAATCTGGGTCTTTGTCTCTTGCTATGGATAGATTGAAATCCAATATTTTCAGATGGGCTTTTGGCAGAGTTTTTGTTTGGCTTCCTTCTTCTGTTACTTTATTTCCCATTATAAAGCATTGTGAGACACCCTGTATGAATAGAATTGTATAAATATTGCTGTTGTTCTTGAACCAGCGTTAGGATCCATGGGTGCCAAGCCATGGTAACACATGGAGCTTTCACAGTTCAGTGCCCACAGAGTCACATTTTTGTAGAGGAGAGTTCTAAATGATGCATAGTTACCAGTTCCCTGAAAAGTGACTGATTGCCAAAAAAAGCCCTTAAATTAAAGAAACACATGTTTATGAAATATTTTCTAGTTTTTAAACTTGTCTAGTGATGAAATAGTGATGATTTGACTTCAAGAGCTTGAATGATGTAAAAATTAGCAGTTTTTTTCTTTTTTTAACTTCTTATGAAATTGACAGTTCATTGTTCTTTGCCTATGCTAATTTTGCCACTTCGGATAAGTCAGTGATCATTTTAGCCTAGACAGAGAAGGACATGATTAAAGAATTAGCTACATCCCTTTCCTTCTGTATTCATTTTGAGAAAATATTCTAGTGCTCCCGGCACGATCCTTTTTGCTAACCAAGTTTCTGAATTACATACATAGCAATTCATGGGCATTCATTTAATATTTTCAGGTATGAATATTCACTTATATGCTCCTCCAATCAGGGAACTGTTTGAATACATGAGTTAGCTGACTAATTACAATAAAATTGAGAGAACTGACATCTCATATTGTGATTATTTTCCCCACAAAACACAAATTAAAAAAAAAAAAAGAATAGAAAAGTAACAGTAATATGTTGAGCAGAAAATACAGAAAATATCCATTGGAAATACATGCACCAAAGCAATTTATGTTGTTCCTTTGAGTACTCAGCAGTTCTGTAAYATACATGGAGTGATACAGACTTCTTCCAAAATATTATGTTTTAATGGGCACTTTTGCCTTCTCCCTCTACAGGCTTCCCTATAGTAATCAAAGACATGTGGTCTGAAAAGACAGTGGCTTCATAATTATTTCTCCAGTAATAGGAAATCCTCTTTTGGTATAGTTGAACCCTGTAGAATCCTACTGTAGTGGCATCTCTGGTGTTCCAGTTGTTCCATTTAGAGGATGACTTCCACTACACAAAGTTGTATGGAACCGCCTGGTTGTTGCTCTGAGCCGTGTCTAGGCTGATGGTGATGTTGAGACAACTCCTCCTACTATAATGTTGCACTTCTATGCTTTCATTAAGCCACTCTAGAGAATACATCAGGACGAGCAGGTCTGAGATTTCTTCAGTGGGAGATGATTGTTAAACACAAACTCAGCACTCCATCTCTCCATGTTATATTACTGTAGGAAATTTAGGCATTCTTTCTCCCAAAATTATCTGTCTTTTTTATCCTCTTATTAAATAGTTTATTTTAACTGTTTTTAGGGTGAGATTCTACAATTCAGCTTGTCTTTGCAGTGTTTAAAAAAGAAGAGAATTTTATACTGGTCCAAAATGAGAACTGTTTCCATTCTGATTTGTATGGTTTGTCATGTAGGGGCTACACAGGTGAAACACACTTTGAAAAGTCTGTAATTCCATCATAATAAAGGGAATTTTTAATATTTGCATTTTAAGTTATGTCAAGGGTTCCCAGAGTGAAAAAAAAAAAAAGTGGGTATGAACTCTGAGTAAATTAATTAAAATCCCTTTAGAAAAATGATCCACATTTTCCCAGAGAGATATTTTTATATTTTTAATGCAAAGCCTTCCTGCTGTTTAAAAATAAGAACCCCCAACTTGGTGGTAATTTAAAATTTAATAGCATATTTTGAAAATAAGTACTTTACTAGAAACAATGTTCTGTAACGAAATACATGACTACGTTCATCATGTGTTAATGTGCAAAATCCTCACTTTGGGACACATTTTCTCTTCAGTATAGCAGAAATTAACAAGTCAGTAAATAGCACAACTTCATTAGGCTATACCTCACTGATAATTTACCCCAATGTCTGTGGGTCAGGAGTCAACCACTGTAGAACAATACTCACATCTTATTCAGATTTTAGCTGAACGCATGTGCACCTTTGCAACAACATTCACCTCTCCGTTTGCATGCATAACGTTGGATCCCAAGACCATTTTCACCTGGGCACAGAGCACAGATCTATCTTTTGTGTAAGCAGAAAATGAAAATGACTGTATTGAAGGATCTCCTAGGAGAATTATTGCAGTGACAGAGATGCAGAGGGGCAGGGCAGGACAGCACAGGGGGAAGAGAGCAAGCAAAAGAGAGAGCGAGTGAAGAAAGGGAGAGAGAGAGAAAGAAAGAAAGCAAAAGAGAGAAAGAGAGAGAAAGGGAGAAAGTGAGCATGAAAGAAAAAGACAGAAAGAAAGAAAGACAGAAAGACAGACAGAAAGAAAGGAAGGAAGAAAGTTAGGTTACACAGTGCCTCAGGGTGTTTAGATTATAGGTTGAATTGTTTTCCTCTTGCTGATGCTCATGACAGAAGAATTTGAATACTGTATTATTTAATTATGTTATTTAAACAAGAAAATATATTTTTTTCTCTTTTTTGAAGTAATTTATTTCTATTAGTGAAGGCCAGAGAAAGTAGACTTGATGCGATAATGGAAAGTATATTTAGACTGAATTGTAAAAAGTTGTCATAACTTTAATGAAATTCAATGCAATAGAATTTTAATTGTGAGAATTCAAGGTTTGTTTGTTTTTTTAGTTCATGTAGGTCTTTTGTTTTTGTTTTGGGTGTTTTTTTGTTTGTTTTTTTTTTTTGCCCTTAGTATAATACTTATTAAAGTAGAATTCAGATCTATTTATACTGAACAAGAGCAGGGAAGTTAGGTTTCTAATTTGTTAATATGGACATAATTTTCAGAAGCCCAGAATAGCCATATATATTGCTGAAATCAAACAGCAGGTAAGGTCCAGTGAGAAGTATAAGATTTGCCTCACAATAGTTTTAATAAAAGTGTTAAATAATTATAAATATTTCAGAAGGTAAAAAAGAGAGACGGCCCTATCACTGAAAATAATCCTCTGTAGGAAAATGCAACTGCAAACAGCACCATTATGGCTCTGGCTATGCTAATAAATAAAATAGACCAGGAACTCTCTGGACCTCAGGCTAATTGGCACATAGAATAGCAGGTTCTTTACAGCTAAGCTCTCTTACCCTCCTAAATAGACCAGCTGTGCTCGAACTGCTGTTGAGTGATCCTTGGCTCAGACTGTGCCTGGGAGAATGTTAGCTGGTCTGAACAATGCCAAGCTAGGGACTGTGTTAACAATTTTGCAGTATGGATTATTGCATGCCAGTGCTCAAGCCCATGCCATGGCCTATTAGATTAACTGTTACAGAAGTATCTTAAAAACACAAGTTGCTTGGCTAACAATACAGTGGTCAAATTGTTCCCCACAGTGACACCCACCAGGTGAACAGTGGCGGTCTAGACCCATGTACATTTGGGTCCAGACATATCTGACAAGTCTGCTAGGGGACTTATATCCAAATTTATTTAATCTATATTTAAATTAAAATTAGGAGTGTATTTATCTTTTTTTTTCCTATGCATACAAAATAAACAGATTTTTGCTGAGGATAGTGTAGATATAGCTGGGCTGGATCACTTTTTGAAGTTTGCTTAGAACCTAAAACAGTTCTGTTGCTAATTGTGGTGCCTCAAATTGGTAACCAAAGTAAATGGGATTAATCTGGTCCCTGGCAGCCTATTTCCTTCTTAAATCCTCTGTGGATCTACTTGTTAAATGGTTCATAGTTGTACGTACTCCTGATTTTCTATTCAGTAAATAGTCCGAAAGAAAAAAATATGTATATTACCTTGTAATTACCTCAGTATAGCTTCCACTCCATTAAATCTGTTCACACTATTCGTAAATTATTCCAATTTCTTGAAACTAATCAGGTTAGAACTTTGACACTAATGAAGAAACCTGTGTTCTGCTTAAGTCTAGTTTTCCTAGATGGTGCCTAGAAAGGATCAATAGAGATTTTTAATCTTCCAGAATCTTTCTTATAGTGACAAATGTAAGAAACTATTCGGCCTTTCCAGAAGCAGGCTTTAGAAGTTTAAAGAATATACCTATGGCAGTAGATCACAAATTTAGGGAAAAAAAAAGGAATAAATTCAAAGACTGAAAACAGAAGCTAAAGAAATTCACACAAAAACTGCAGTGCCAATATTTTAATAGTAATAGAATTAAAGCATTGCAATGACTTACCAAGGAATATGGGAAGCCACTTTCTTTTGGAAGCCCAGTATTTTCAAAAGTTTATATTATAACCTCAGTTCTTCTGGATGAGGTTGTGGCAGGTGGCATGGGTTTGGGCCTGGCTGGCAATAGCGTTAGGAAATGAACTTTAGTTAACACTATGGGATAAGGGAGTAGCTTAGTTATGAGGATAAAGGAGTACCTTAAGCATATACAACCTGACAATCACTGTGAAAGTGCAAATATGTGGAAAACCTTCCAGAGCGACAGATTATGAGAGCCAGCGATGGTGACAGACAAGTATTAGGCACCATGGGAATTTGAACAGGACAGTCAGGAACTGAGTATTCTCTACCTGACCCTCTAAGGGGCAGTATCCTGACAGAAAACAGAGCAAGAACCACAGAGACTCCCCCAGCCCAGCCCCAGGGCCACGCACCACACGTCTGGTACCACTACGCTGACTGCCCCAGCCTTTTTCCAGGCACGTGCCTTCTCCCACGCTTGTGGGACATGGAAGTCACATAATTCGAAAACTGCTCGTATATCATCGATGACAGAAGAGCACTAGTCCCCAGGGCTGAGGCTGTGTTCTCACTCTGGTGAAGGGAGGTGTGCCTGTGTCAGCCTTTGCCCAAGGTTGGGATGACTGGGTAATCCTGAGTGACTTGCTGAGCCCCAAAACCAGAGGTGTCAGTGTGTGTGTGGAGGTCGGGACAACCAAACTGCTCCATAAACCCCAGGGCCTGGGTAAGGCCACACCAGCCAGTAAGCCCCAAAGTATGAGTGAGTGTGTGTGTGCGTGCTTGTGTGCGTGCGGACAAGATTTAGTAAATATTTAAGCCCCAAAATAAGAAGGGGAATGAAAAAGAAGAGCCACTGGTTCCCAGATAGGGAGATGAATGAGAACCCTCAGCGTGATGTTTGACCCAAAAACATGCTTCTGTTGCCTGAGATTAGGCTTCACCCAACTTCAGAAAGGGTTCAGCACATATAAGGGGAGCAGGGAGAAATGTGCCACTCTAGTGTGGGGTTGTGCCTTTGCATACTAGGTTTTGGTGGAAAAAGTACAGAAACTGGAGGAGGAGAAGGATGATCTGGAAAACAAAACAAGTGTGTTATAAAATAGTAATGGGTAATAATAGTAATAAAAAATGGAAGAGAAGCTCTGAGAACTGCCCATATAGACTGGAATATAGCGTAGAAAGCCAGTGTTGCTGGCTTGCCCAAAAGCACAACAGCTGCACTGCTGAGCAAAAAGAGCCACCACCTCTGTCTCTAAGGTCACCATAGCAGGTGCTCCTGACTGGGACCTGGCTCACTGGGATAGGGACAACTGGTCTTCCTTCCCCTCATCCTTCTCTGAGGATGAGGGGACTTGTTGACTCTGTGGAGGAGGGCAGCCCCTGTCACCGTCATTAAAGAAGAACAAGAGGAGGAGGAGGGCAGATGGATCGACAGCAGGGGCTGCCCAAGGCATGTGGCCAAAGGAACAGGACAAGGCAATCAGGCTGCTGCCATGAACTCCAAGTGGCCACGATGACGTCTCACCACCCACCCCTACATGCTGCTGGAGTTGCAAGACCTGAGAGGGGAGCACAAACAAAATAGGGGAAGGAGTGACTGCATGGCTGTTGCAGTGCAGGGAAGTCATGTAGTTGGTAAAACTGCATACATCTGTGATTAAAGTGTTTTGGTATGCAAGTCCATTTAGTCTCCAATTGTCCTTTGGTTTTATGCTGGGTCAGAGATGGTATTAGGTGTGTAGCTCCTCCCATCAGCAGTGCTTTGCATTGCTGCAGCAGGAGCGTAGCTATCAAGCTCTTGCCACTTTCCAGTTTTGTTCAGATTATTTGCCTACAAATTAAAAAGAAATCTTTACATTAATTCTATGACTGCCTTCTCTGAGGAGTTGGTGTAGCTGAATGGCCATTTTATTCTCTTCCACCTTTTTATCAAAATTTATTTCCCTGTGTAGACACTCAACACGAACTTGATCTTTCCTCATTCTATACTTAAGAAGAATCTAGTATGACAGTATCACTAGGTAAGACTATTTAATACAGCAACCAACATGACCTGCTCTCTTCACTCTTTGTCTCCTCAGCTCTGTTAATGTCAGGTCACCAGGAGGGCTGGTGGCTCCCTATGTGCAGGGGCACCAGGAGCCACAGGGGACCCCCAGGCCCACAGGGAGCCTAGCAGCCAGKGCCCATCCACTACCCCGCGAGGGATCAGGGCACCGGGGGCAGCTATAGTACTGACGGCCCTGAGCTGGGCTGAAATGGGGGCCTGGGCATGGGTGGGGGGAGCCCAGGGCTGGGAAGGGCTAGTAAGACCTGTTAGAGCCCTCAGGGCCCTGACAATATGCATTAATTAAGCTTATACATGCAGAACAAATGTGGTGTGATAGGCGTAGAGAGGAACCTTAAAATAAGTTTCAGGGTGTGATTTTAATTGCACTGATTTTGTCTTATACATGCATTTTCCCAAATGTATTTACCCAGCACAGATTGGAATTGCTCAGTATAAGAGCTTACACCTGTGATGTTTTCTCTGATGACTTGCTATCCAGCTTTCTGAAAGTTGCTTGAAACTGCTTCCAACTCAATATTTCGATGTTGGAGCAGAGTACTTTGCAGCTTCATCTGTAGCAGGCTTTTTGCTGAGAATGGCAAGCTGGTTAATTTGCAAGAGTTATTTCTTCTGTTGTTGTTTTTATTCTTCCCCCCATTATACTTTATTTGCTGACATTCATTCTACTGTTTATGCTTCAGCAGAATTCAGGACCATTCTTTGTAGTACCAAAACTTTCAAAGGAAGGTTAGCACTTCAGTGGAAACACAGGAAAAACACGGACAACCCAGAGATGAATCTGACGACACTGAAACAGTTAAACACTGATCGTAGTGGCATGCCAATAGAAAGTATAAATGGTTCATAGAATTGTGCCGAGTGCCTGCTCATCAAGGAAGTTTGTCTGTAGAGGTAAGGATATTTGTGCCCACAGAACCTCCACTTTCCAATTTAATTCTATTGATTAATAGGTTTATCTACTTCTTTATTGCCTGGAGGCATTAGATAAAATGGATTTAAGAAACATAGCAGAGTAGGAGACTYTAGCCTCGTCCATGTACTGTGTTACTTATTGTATCCTTACGGAAGACCATATATCAGAATCAATACAGGAAGCAAAACACCACAAGAGAAACTCTGGGAGTAATTGTGCTTAAAGCAAGAATAATTCTTTCTGTGACTTTGAGTAGTAGAGGAAAAATGCAGATATTGTGTCCTTTTTGCTGAAAATCATCATTTTAGTCTTTACCTAACAAGCTTTGAAGGTTGACAGAGACAGAGTGGGGTTACAGTGGTAACACTTTGGAGAAATTAGTGACAATTCCAGGACATATTGGAATCTAGAAACCTACTGCCCAAGAGAAATCAGACATTCACATTTTACCTGTCCCTCATTTGATGAAACAAGATGTGTAGAAAAAGCCCCTTTTCCTCTCATAGTTTAGGCAAGGACAGTTACACCCAAATGATTTATGGAAAATATGAAACTACATAACTCCTGTCAGTGAATGACATATCAGGTGTTCTATAATGTCAGCTTTTTAAAAATGAAATCTTTTAATTTCTATTTGCAGCTAAATGAACCACAGAAAATAATTCAACTGAAAACACAATAAAATAAAATATGGAATGGATTTTGCCTGCAGGCACCATGCAGCTCATTCTGTATTCTAAATTCTGTCCCAAAGATAATTTAGTCATCACTACATTCTACAGCCATGATAACAGCCTTGCTGTTATTTTGATTAATTCATTTACCTGCTTAGGTTAAACACGTGTTACAAGTTAATCTACCAGTRTAGTTGAATTCCAAACCTTTCCCATCCCATTGCTATGACAGCCAAGGTTTTAAGGCAATAAAATTCAGGGCATACATTTCTTATCTGCAGGATGAATAGATAAGAACATGTGAACTCTGAACTAAGTCTTTTGGTGTTGAAAAGTTACAGCTTCAGGCACTTTAGAGATTTTTAATAGCAGTTACTATGGATTAGTATCTTCTCAGAAGATTTTAAATTTTCCCAGAATGTTTTTCCAGACAAACTAACCAAAAAAACTGCTAACCTACAAAAAAGGCTTTAGTACTTGATCTTCAGTTAGTCAGTAAATCTTCAGTCATTTAAGAAATTCAAGGCACCTCCAAAGTGTGGTTCATCACAGTTTAAAATAGAATCTGAAATAGGGCTGATGAATTGCACTCTGGTGGTGCCTATTTCTCTTCTTTGACTATAAAAGGGCAGTTGAAGGTGACTGTGATGGTAAACTTTAGACCTCTAAAGTGAGATTAATCCCACCCAAAGTCTCCTTGATGCATTCATTTCGGAATGGACGGATGATTCACTCTTTGCTCATAAGACACATGATCATGGTTGTGCCACATTCACCCTTTTTAGTGAAACAACCTAGACTTAAAATGCTGAGCCGTGAAGTGAGAGACTAGGAATCAGGTATCCAAACCTACATTTTACACGTTATAGGGAAGTATATAACACTGACAATAGGAATAGGTAGGTTTTAAAGTGAAGCAAGAGAGTTGTCTTCTATTCCTCCTCATGTGGATTGGTTTTGAGGTTTATGAGACCACAAAAAGAACAAAACGTATGTAACCCCATATTAATCAGGAAGTTGTGAAAAGAGAGTTGTGGTCTGTTCTAGGTAGGGCTCAAGCATTTACATTAAACATTCACTGTATAAAAGGCAGACAGTCATTAAAGCAAGCAGTCTGCCTTAAGACATTCACCCACCATGTCCTACAGCCTTTAATGTTTACTTTCATATTTCTGTATATGATTGTTTTCTTGATCTTCTTCACTTTTTAGAGCATCCCTTTTAAGATCTGGACAACAACACTACGAAGTATTCTAGCACATCTCTCAGAGCACTGGTAGGCAGTATAAAACATTTTGTTTAAGCATAAGTTACATAGGAAGTAAGCTGAGGCATCTTCCTAGTTAATCCCAAACCAAAGCTTTTCACTTTCTCTAACCACCATTGCAGCTCATCATTCAGTGTCCCACTGTCTGACTGGTCTCTCTCAGCCTTCCCATTCAAAACTGTCCATTCTCAAAATCACTTCTGCTAAATTTCTCTTCTACTGCCAGAATTACACACACACCATTTTGCACTCAGCAAGATCTACCAGCATCTCCAGTTTATTGCATGTCCTCTACCCTCTGCTTGGCTCCCTCTCCTCAAATAATATCATAGCCTCCTTTTATAATCTTACAGTCATAATGCAGAACAAAGTGACAAGAGCTTATGAGAAAAGAAAGAGAACAGCTGAGAGGAAATAGGATATAGTACCTTTTTGTGCACTAGTCTGCCATTCCTCAAGTTTTCTCCCAGGTTTCCTATTCTTTTCTGACCAGATCTCTTATTTATGTGTTTTCTGCTTTACAGGGTGTGGGTTACTTTTATCCTTTCAGATTTTTTTTTTTCAATATATTTTCTTCAAATAATGCAGAATCTTCAGTTTTTAGATGGGCATGAATTAAATGCCAATTTAAGGGTCCAAAGCTCCTGACATTCTCTTCCAAGTCAGGAACATATGTACTTCAGGTAAGCATATGCTCACTAGACTTTCAAACCTGACAAAAGCTTATATATAAGTAGATGTGCATATAAGCATCCCTGTTTGAAAGTCTATATCTTTCTTATATATTAATATGTCGGTTCAGTTTCTATAATATCAATTAAGATTGGATTTCTGTTTATATCATTAGCAAAGATACAGTCAACAGAGTCAATGATTTTTTTTACATTCTGGGAACATGCACGTTCACGTGCACAAAGAGCACTCTGTTACCAGAATCAAATGCTAATCGTTTAATAATCTATTTTTAAGATAAGCTGGAATGAGCAGCCCTTCAAATGGAAAGAAGTCCACGAATAATGGCTTGTCATCTACTAGGAGCCAATAGTTATGTACTCAAGAATAACCTTAGCATGTTAATCCATTTTCAAGGAAAGCTGAACAGTCACCTATCTGGGCTGCCTCCAAGGCTGACCCATTTAATTTTCTGCCTGGAAGGCATCTCGGCATTCTGCCTTCTCTTCCAGACCAAAGTGAATAGTTACTTGCCTGGGAGCCACTATACCAAGTTTGATGAATTACCTCACAGGCTGACCCAAACCAATACCTGTCTGGAAGGCACTATCTTTCTGTTGACCTAATTATTAAGCAGACTGTAACACTTACATATCCTAAGATGTGCAATATACATTATATCTAAAAGTGACTGTAGCTTTTGATTAATAATTCATATTTAAAGTCATCTTGATTTAAAAAGTAGCAGGAGTTTTTCCTTCAAAAAAAAAAAAAATCAGAATATAAAGTTTCACTTAACCATTGCAAATCTTAGTTCTCTTTTTACTTTTGTAGTTTAATGATCTTTATGCTGCAAAATTTAAATGAAAAGACATTTACATTTCAGGTTTTCAAGGTCATTGTGAAGCTTAATTTATGATCATAAATGCCTTTGTGATCTTCAGTTAAAAGATGTTATAAATGCAAAGTAGTAGTGGTAGTATTTCTTAAATTTGTTCGGGAGCTTACTAAGCTCTTAAAATATAAGCCATTGACCTGACTTCTCAGATTTCAAGCTAAGCATTATTGATGGCTATAGAAGAACACAGAGGTGAATTTGATAGTGGACAAGATTCATAAGATTTAATAATAAATAATGTACTAACTAATGTGAGTAAATTAAAAAAAAAAGAGAGAAAGAGAGACATGTAAAAGATGGTCTGGGTAGTAACACTAGATGGGGATTAGAGAATACAAACAAAATTGACACAGGCAAAATCATGAGTTTAGAAACTTTCAAAGAAGACGAATGTGCATCAAGACAGTGTGGTCAATACCTTAAGAAATATTACCTCCACTTCAGAATCTGATAAATATATTTTCTCTGAATATATTTTCAGAAGAAAGAACAGCAGAGAAAACAGTTAGTAATAAGGAACAGAAAAAAATACTAAGGTCAAGTCCTACATAAAGCTTTATTTAAATTGTAGTGATGGTTCCAGCTACAGTACACATGGAAACCTGATGCTTCTCCCCAGACGAAAAGGACAATTTCTTCTTATGAGCACACTTTGGGGCTCCCAGTTATTACAGATGTGCGCCATAACAATTGGCCAAGGAAATGAAAAAGACCAAAACAAAGCAGCACAACCGGTTAAAACATCCATTGTTTTTTTTTTATTTTTTTTAACAAGTTCAATCTCTTCCTATTAATGCTCAAATATATCTGTTTAGCTTTTTTTCTGCTTTCCATATAGAAATTTTAAAATTATTTTAAAATAAAATTATCTGAACAATACAATTCCCATGTACGGTGAGTCAGCTCTCAAAATACTTACATACATGCAGTAGGAAGTGTAGTAGAGAGATTTAGACATGTGATGACATAGCCAACCTTCAGAGTAAATAATTTATTTTCAAGGTTATGGACATGAATATCATTACAGAACACATAGTCAGCTCCAAAACTGCATCTGAAATAAGAGAAAAACTTAGAGTGGTGTGGTTCAAGTTACAGAAGAATGGACAAAGCAGAACACCATCAGATGAGACAAGTGAATGGCTATAGGGAGAATAAATGTATAGCTTTATCATCTGTACCTSTATTGCATGGAAAACCACACCTGATTTGCAATAAATCTTACTAACAGCAGCCTGGAAGAATTCTAGTCACTGCTTCTCCTCTGTAAGTTAATTTTCAGCAGAAACAGAGAAAATGTGGAATTGAGTGGTAATAAATAGTGCTGACTAACGTAAGGTTAATTCATACAATAGTTCTCTGTTCTGTATATATTGTTGGTGACATGCAGCTCCTAAYAGCCATAACCCATCCCCAGTACAGTTATGACAGCTAGCTGAGCTCTARCTTTACTGTCTGAGATCCTTAAATGAGATGCTCTTTGCACTTCAGACAGTCTCCGGGAAAACTGCCCATCCTCTTTCTGAGTACCTTAGACTAGTTCAACGTGTGCTCACTAATCATGGCTACAGAACCTAGGTGCAAAATCTATTGAAAGAATTGCCTTCTTTCCCCTTAGCTGCCAACTAGACCCCTCTGKTTTTTTGGCATTTTGACTAAAGGCTTTCAGTCCTATGTGAATGAAAAGGGGAATCTGCTGTTGCTTTCTGCTACCATTTCATGCTACCTTACAAACTCTGTACATAAATCACATTTTTGGATATGGTAAATCAGCATTTATTTTTAATCATTCCTACATTTGACACAGGTGGTAAACATGCAGTTTCTATGCTTACAGTAAATAATCAGTTTGTACATTGGAAATAATGATTTATTCTTACTGCTATTGCTAGTACTGTTACCACTAAAATTATTCATTAAATTGCGCCTATGGTTTTATAAACTTCTGGCACATCAAATGAAACACATCAAACAACCAGGCTAGTCATTACAAACTCAGTTCAAAAGCAGACTGACTTGATCCTTTTGCTAGATAAGTCTGTAAGAAAAGAAAATAATAGAATACCTGAACTACTCTTTCTTTATCCATAGAATCAAATATTTAAGGAAGGACATCTGAGTTTTCTAATGATCAGAGCTGTTCAGGAATTGGAATTTCCATCCCACAGAATAACTCATGTTTAATATATATCATTTTACTTTGAGTCAGAATAAGTAGCTGAAAATGCAACTATTTCCCTAGAAGGGACACTTTCAGAAATAATTAGGTGCCTTATTCCTTTAGTTTGGAACACCAGCTTTCTTTTTCTTTCTTTTTGCCTTCCTTTTTTCTTTTTTTTTTTAACTTYCACCCCCAAAATTCCCAGACCCAGTGCTCCAGGTTCTTGGGCTCTGTTAGAGCCCTATTTCTACAAACCTGAATGAGCACTGTGACAGGAAGGAATCATCTGTTCCCAGGCTTGCTGAAGCCAGGACAAGAACTGATGTGCTTTCATCTCTTCAAGAATTTCTGTAAGAACTTTGTAAATCACTTTTAACTACATGGAGAGTTAGCAGCGGACTGATCATAGATAGAGGATCTGGAGRTTTTCTCACAATGGAACACTTAAGATTGATTTACTTAAAGTCAATTCTGTTTGGGGATAAAAGAATGGGCACAATACACCTTAAGATCCCATCCAATCTTAAACTTTATGAAAATAATAATTTCCACTRTTGTTTTGGTAGAAAATTTTCAGGCAGCTCTTTTCCTAACATTGTATCATGCTTCCCTAACTTGTGTAGAGCACAACTTTCCATGACAAATAGTTCCTGAAAAGGAAAACTTTTATAGTTGATGAACAATTCAGTAGCAACCCACGCATTTCAACTACTAGTTAACCTTTACAATATATTGTGGAAGATGAAAACATACAGAAAGGGATATTAATTTAGAGTCAAACTCTTTCCCAGTTCAGATTTGGGCATGATCTTCATTTTTGGAAKTGCTCATGCACAAATTTTAACTAGGAGTGACAATTATCTATGCACTTACCATTTTTACTGTTTTGGAGAAAGCTTAAGATATCTTGAATCGTAAGGCTCAGAATCTGGATTTGCTCTAGAAAAAGATTCCTTAACAGAATTTGTTAAAAAAAAAAAAAAAAAAAAGGAGAGAGAGTCTGGCTTTCTCTGATTACTTTTAAAATAAACTATAGAGTTAGGATTTACTTTTTTTTAGTTATTGCTTATCTTAAAACCTGTTCTCCTCTCCCTCCCATCTCCCTCTCCTCTTTTTTTCTTTTTTTCCTAGTCATATATACTCAGAAAAGCCTTGAATCAGCCTTAGCACTCTATTGAGTTTAGCTGAACTCTTTGTAAGGTAGTCTAATGATGCAACTCATAAAATTTCCTCTTGTAAACAAATTCCTAGAAAAGAAGGAAAATGAAGTTGTGCCAGGACGTTCTTCTTCATCTGCCTCCTCTGCAATGAGCTGAAATGTGGATTGAGAGCTTTCTTAGCCCTTAAAAGAGAAATGAAAGATAACACATGAAAATAAATAAATAAATAAAATGAATGAATGAATGAATAAATAAATAAATATTGTGTTTTATATTTCAGTGGTACAGACTTTCAGAAAACAGCTTTAAATGGACTAAGATAGTCCTTAAATTAAATATGCTGTCTTGTTTTGTGGGTCATGCACCTCTTTTGTTGTTGTTGTTGTTGTTGCTGTTTGTTTTCCAAATTAAAAGAGGACAGAGATTACCTCAATTTTTAACATAATGAAAAAGTAGGTTTTCTATCTGCACATATGTGTTTCTGTTCAAAAATACTTTCAGAATTCTTTTTTTTTTTGATACTATTGTTCAAATAAACTACCTAAGTATATAAAGCAAATTATCAAATAATTTTTTTTTAAATATGATAAAAGTGTAGATTACCTTTAAAAATCTATGTTAAAATTGGTGGTTTTAGGATGTTGTTAAAAGAAAAAAACTCCGAAGAGCTAAAAAAAAATCAGCCTCACCTTGTGCTTAAAAGCCCTAAAGGCTGCACTTACAATATGCCATCTTATCATTCATCCTTGAAGGGCTTTGTTGTTTAATCATGTAATAGTCTCAGCCTGAACAATATCTGAGAGAACGAAGAAACTCAGTCTTCCTGAGCTCTCACTAGAGCACTGCCTGTGATAAACTAGGCGGTTTGGTCAATATGTTTTTGCTTTTTTACTGCTTGCTAAAATTCTGTAAAACTTAACTGCAAAATTCTGAAAGTAGTAGTGAGAAAACTCTTCTCCACAAGGATTTTTATCAGCCCACTTTTAAACATGATCCATAATTTGATCAAATGCTCTTGGGCACTATTAAATAGTAATAATGAACTTCACCTAAAGCCCTTAGTAATTTTGTTCCACATTTCCTTCTCTAATTATCCACTATTCCCTATTTATTATTGCTTCATTCCCTGCCTTGAGGCCTTCTAAAAATACTAAGAATGATAAATTAAACAATACATTTTGGCACCAAGTTAACCAGTGGGGAGGGTTATAATTTAATGGGTTGTCTTCTGAATTAATTATTTCTGAATTATTCAATTGCAGCTTCTAAACAAAATTTCTTGCTAAAAGTGTGACACTGAAAGGCAAAGTATATTCCTATATTCTCCACTGAAAGGAAAATCAAAACATTAAAAACATACATGTTTAAAATAAATGCATTGTGTCTCCCTACACAGATCAGTAGAAGCCTTCCATTTGCATTTATATTTATATTTTTGCTAATGAGCAGTGTCTCCTCCCTGGAGTCATAACAGTATTTTTCAGGGTAATCTCACAAGTATAATCACTAGACAAATGGCACTCTGGCGTTAAAGTCTTTTTTTCTCCTTCTTCTTCTTCTTCTTTTTTTTTTTTTTAAGTAACWATAGTCAGTGGCTTTTATATGCCATCCTTATGCTTTTCATTCAAAATCAGCAATTTTAAATAAAACTCTGATTTTCCTTTTAAAGTTCGATCTCCCTATTCACTTCATGTTTTTTCCAACCTTTCTCATTCAGTTCTGAAATAACTGCATTTGTCCCTAGTATCCTAAAATACATATTTTAATTATTTTGAGGAATGTGACATTTGGAAGAATACTAAATAGAGAATGGCATTTGTGCTCTTTTGCAGACCAAGTTCAGACGGGTTAACCTATACAAAAATTTTGCCGAGATATAGCACAGAAGTCTGTCAGTGTCTAAATACATACTCTAGACATGCCTTTTTGTATTGATACAGAAAAATTTTGCTTTGAAAATARTTAAAAACTATGTAGCATGTCACTTCTCCAGCAGGGGCAAAAGAAAGAGTGAAAATCAKGTCATGTGAGCTGTTCAGTGTGATGCCCTACATTTTGTAGAACTATGTTCTTTCCAGAATAGAGGGAGATCTTGTAATTACTGTACTTATTAAGCACTAGAAAATCTGAGTTTTATTCCTTGTCCTACTAATTAATTTGTCCGTTTGATTCAGGGCAAAACTTTCAGTGCCATTGTGTTCTTTAGTTTTCATGTTCTTATGATAATGTTAATATGTCAGGCCCTGCTTGTTTTCCTACTGTCTTAGATACTATGGCTATGAGATGCTAGAGCAATACCACATTATTTTACCATCTTCCCTGAAAATGGCTCAGGGGAGAGAAGGAAAAGATGTCCCCATCTCTCAGAAAAAAAATCCATTTTATTTTAATATAAATGCGCTGACTCCTAAGTAGCCATAACAAAGAAAAATATATTCCAAGAAAGCATGTCCTCCTTTCACCAGTTAATGGCAATTTGCTGAAGCTTTTGCTGACATATTTTTACCGTATAATAAGCATGTGCAAGGTCATCCCTTCAAACTCACCACGGAATTTTGTTTCTCCTATTCTAGGGTGTTCACAGTGTACCTGCAGACTCCTACACTTTCTTTTTAAGACATCAGCTGGCTTAGAATTAAGAGGGCAAAATGTATATAACATGTTCAATAAGGGATAGAGAAAAAAAACATATTGTGAGAATGTGTTAGCTAAAAGTTATCATTTTCTCACTTTATGTATGTCCTCTCTGATCCGTATTTGTTCCTTTTTAATTTATCAGGTACTCCCACCAAACATATACATGGATTCTGAAGGTGCTGCAGCTACTCTCTCTCACACTGCAGGAGAGGCAGAGACATCTTCTGACCCAGCTTTTGTCCCTTAATATGCAGCTTATYTTACTCAAGCCTAAGCTGTGAGTGGTGCTGTGGTTAGGAGCTGCCTTCCTGGCCTAGGATGATGGTGATGATACTGTCACAAGCCATACTCACCTGGAGGATCCCAAGCTGAAAGGCAAGACAATAAATTAAAGCATCTGGCACTTCAATACAAGACAAACTTCCAGTATATTATCTGGAGGAAGGTGAGAGCCCATGGCCCAGTGTGCTCCTCATTACTGGTCTGGTAATTCTTCTCTGCCTACTCTGAATTTCAGTTTGAATCCTTTAGAGGAAATTTTGCACAAGAAGTGTGAAAAAAAAGCCTAACTACCCTCTGCCATTGGAAAAAAAAAAATTCAAGTACTTTTGTTGCTAGCCAGGGACCAATTACACAATGCTGCTAAGTCTGAAGTTGCAAAGTGTGATAGATAACATATGTGTTTACTGTGCAAAGACTAAATATTGCATGCTTTGTGGCTAGGCAGCAGTGAAGATGGCTAACTATTTACCTTGCCCTGGTTTCTGATTTTTGGATCAAGGGAAATTAATCTTCCCTGGAAGCAACTGTCCATGCCCCATTGGAAGAACTGTCCAGAGAGCAGGGTAGCAGAAGCAATAAAAGAAAAAGAGAAAATAATGGTCTTTTGGCCCATAATGAGGTTAGGAAACTCCTGAGAACAGAAGTTTCTTGCATCTAGGAAGAAGTAAGCTGCAGAAGTGATGAAAATAAGGAAATTATCCTAAGCATCCAAAGATGACTGAGTGACATTTATTGTAATTCACAAACTCATAGAAGAAAAGAAGGACTGGAGGAAAAGACGTGCCTTTGGAAACTGCAGAGGGATAGGTTTGTTTTTATTTAATCTGACTCATAACAACACCTGCAGCTCTCTCTGTTTAAAGAGTTGCTCTAGTCCAGTGTTTTATTTTATGTTCCAAGCATATCGTTGATCTAAAGCCTGCAAGCAAATGGGAAGACTGTCTTGCTGGAACAGCTTCATAAAATAAGTGTTTTGCACATGTTATTCTGATCTCTATGAGCTAATTAGAGGCAATGGGTTGATGAGTATCTTTTCTTTTGTTGTTAGGCTTGATCATCCAGGACATGATTTGTGATAAAGTTGACTCAAATAGCAAAACTTCCAAGTCCAGCTGATTAAATCTAGACATAATGTCTTCAGTCTCTTTAGTAAGCTTCCTTAATAAGTCTTCCTTAACTTGAATCATATCTGTAGTATGTACAGGTTTAGCTTTTTTTCAGTCATCTTGTTATAAATACCTGGCACATACCTGGTAATGAAGTAGCTTGTTGGGTGAAAGTATACAGTCACACACGCTTGCAGCAGCATACTATCTTGACTACATCCAATAAAGCATTTCATCTTCTGGAAGCAAACAAAAATTATCTAAAGAAATCAGACTAAAAGAATTAGACTGGATAACATTAATGTAGGATCCAATTGAGAAAATAAGGGCAAAGCAAGAAGAAATAATTTAAACAAAACAAGCAAACAGAAAAAGAATAGAGAAGTTTTTATTATTATTATTATTATTATTAGTAGTAGTAGTAGTAGTAGTAGTAGTAGTATATTGTTTTACCCTTTTCTGTTAGAGAAAATGGTGGAAACAGTATTGCAGAGCTCATTTATCCATTTATTAATAATTTGGGCAAATGCATCTGTACAAGCATGTTTCTTAGCAGAAAGCCTATTTCACATCTGAAAATAACAAACATGAAAATCCCCAGATATTCAATAGGTTATGTAGAGTCCAAAATGTCCATGTAAATTTTGAACATGAAAACATAAACTGTCTTTAAATAACAGCACAGAAGACTTACCATGTGGCATTCACAGATAACTATGCCTGAGTGACTCTGTTAATTTTGAAAAGATATTTATAATTGTCTTAGGTTAATTGTTTTGAAACAGTATCCACAAATATACTGGGTTCTATTTATTTATTTACAAATATCAGAAAATATTTTTGTTCAAGTCATCTAGCATGTAATATTGAAATCATCTCCTAAAGTTTAAATATGCAAAAATAAATTATTTTCAGAAGAGTTTATTTACTTATAAAAAGCTTTTTATCTGTAAATAAAATCTCATTCTGTTTCTGTGATCAAAATCATAATTCACTTGATTAACTATATAAATGAAGTTTTTTAGGTGTGTTTTGATGCAATATTTTGCATACTGATATAGGAGAGTGAAGTACTGCATATTTGTTTTAACTAATGTCCTAAACTGGCATATAGGGTAATACTACACACACACACACACACACACACACACACACACGTAAATTGGAGAGAATAAAAAAGAACTGCCATTCATAACCAAGTTTTGAAATGCAGATGAGAGTCAGTCCTCTACTCAGTATAACCTGTATTCATGAAACAAATCTTTCTTACAATTTGCATGATATTTTACCACTAGTTCTTTCAGCACAGGTTAGATTTTTTTTTTTCTTTAATTTCATTGAAAGATTCATGAGCTGAAGCCTTCTACATTTTGTGTTCTATATCTGCATTTTTTCATTATACCATTGTCATATACCTGACATCTTCATGCAAATGTATGGAGTGACCTGTTCTATTCACAGTCATTCAGAGATAAGTATTGTAGTTATTTAGGGGTGAGTGCAAAAACTGAAGTAGTATCTGTAGTCTCGTTGTGGATTTTTCAACTCAAACTCTTCAATAACTTTATATACATGTATATGTTCTATAGAGCTTTCTATTCCTTTTCTACAAAGTTGGCATTAAAGTACTAACAGGTTCTTAGATCATCTTAAATCTCTCTCTGTTCAAGTTATTGTTGAAATATTAAGACATTTTCAGAAGTTTGTTGTTGGGKTTTTTTTTATGAACTGATAAAAGATAAATTGCTTGTGTATTTTTTTTTCCAAGCAAATAATCTGAGCACTTTTGAGTTATGTATTATATGCAGAAAACTAAATATCTATAGGCAGGTGTTGGTTAATTCTTTATTATTCAGACGTGTAGCCAGAACAAGGTCTTGACACATGCGCTGTCTTTTTTGTRGTGATAGAACCAAAGAATTACTCCCAAGATAATGGTTGTTATTCCTTAAATGTAAAATCTAGACACTTAAAAAATGTTGGCATCCATATAGTTGCCCAGGAATTCCTGAATGCTCAAGGCCCATGAAGTGTATGTGAGGCCATTGTAACATGTCCATGTCATGAATTCTGTGCTTCAGACTGTCCCAAACTTGTTGTCCCTGTGTAGCTCTCAGACAAATGGTGGGGAAGAAAAAAAAAAAAAAAAAAAGAGTAGGAATTTGGTTACTACAGAAGAGCTACCGCAAAGAGCAGTAAAGACCGTGTTCCTCAAGGAGTACAACTATCCCAAATACTTATATTGCATTGAGTATCTCTATTAATTACAAACAAACACTGTAAGCTTATTTTGCCAAAGGATCTCCAGTACTTTCTATGAGTGGAGAACAGGAAAGATGCTGTGTTAGGAAACTGAACTAAAATTCCAAATGTCTGGAAATGCTCTTCTTAGAGAAGTCTATATTTCCTTTTAGGCTAGTGTGGAATAGGAGACAATGACTAAATTTGCTTTCTATCTATACTTCACAGCTGGTAAGGAAACTTTCTCTAATGCCAGCACCAGCACTCTGACAGATGCCTAAAGAGATCCTGAATTTTCTTATAGCCTGGGAAATATATGCTCTGTGCAGCACAGAATTTGCAGCTCAGAACAACAGAAGGCAAACTTATCCAAACCCTGGACTGCACTAAAAAGCCAGAGAGCTTGTTGATATAATACAAATAATCCTGAAGGTCTCTCTATTAGAAAAGCTAGTCTGTCTTGGCTGGTGTGTTATGGAAATCTTTACAGTATCCTGCTCTGCAGGCTGTCTCAGAGACACATTTTTTTTGTATCTGAACTTCTGTTAGCATTACCCCTATCTTGGGCCTTAGAATATAGTTTTCCATAGCGCTTATGCTGTGACAAGTAAGACAGTGGGAGCACAGGAAAAAAGCTGAAGTTAAATGCTTTCTTTAGCCTCCTCCCCACCATAAGGACCTTGGGAAGTCATATCAGGTCTCTGAAGTTTAATTTCTTCATCAGTAAATTGGAATGAGAGCCAGTATTTCCTTGGCAAAGTGTTTTTAGTTCCCTGGTTGAAAAAGAAGCATCAGCCACTAATTAGGTATTAAGAAAATGTTAAAGTGTTTAATAGCAAACACTCCTATGTGTAGTAGGTAGACAGATAGTTCTCATGTACTTTATTTATTTGTAAGAAAGGTATTGTGTTATGATTTCTAGAATCACCAAGTGAATCTGTTATTGACATGCTTCTAACTTTATTGTGTGATTTGAAAGCATCTTTTTTATTTAGTGTTGTTACCCTGAGGGAGGTAGAGAAAAAAGCAATAGAATAAGATTGACTGTAAATCACTGAGGGCTCTCAGAGAGCCAGATCACTTACAGGGCTCTTTTGTGGGAAAGACCACAGTGGTATTGTTTTATTATCTCCACTTTCAAGATATTATGCTATGAATACTAATGTTAAGTGGCAACAGTGAGCAAGAAATGGTGTGCAGTTATATGATAAGCAATATTACAGTGAGCTTGTCAACTGTTATTTTTATCTTTTACAGAATAACTAAGACTAATCTCTTAGCTATTAATTCAGTTAATAATGGTGAACTTGTGCATTGTGGTGCATTGATTCTGAATTTTTGAGCTGTTCCTAAATACATATTTTTATTAGATATCTCTGTATAGTGTCTCAAAACTAGAACAAGGAAAACTAGTAACTTCACTTTCATAGGAAATTTAAATGTCAGTGCAACAAAGGCATATTTCAAAAATCCCTAAAAGCAAGAAAAAATCCTAAAATTTCATCATATGTTATATAATGATAGTCACGTACAATAGGCTACATGACATGATATGACATGGCATGTTATGTACTCTTTAAAGGCATGCYATGAAACAATTTCATAATGTAATAAAAAACTTTTTTTACTGAGAAGTTCATTTTWTTTCAAAGTATTAAAAGACTTTAAGCAAAGTATTTTACAATAATCATAGAATAATTTAGGATGGAAGGGAACTCAGGAGGTCTTCYAGTCTCACCTCCTGCTAAAAGCAAGGCTAAGTTAGGTCAAGTTGCTCAGGACCTTATACAGTTGAGTTTTGAATATCTCCAAAGATGGAGATTACTCAGCCTCTGTAGGCAACCGGTTCCAGTGTTTGACTATCCTCATTTGGTTTTGTTTGTTTTGCATATATTTATCCAGTTGGAGTTTCCATTAYGGAAACTTTTGGCCATTGTCTCTCGACCTTTTACTTTGCACTTATGAGAAGAGTCTGGCTCCATCTTCTCTGTAGTTGCCAAAAGAYAGATAAATGCAGCAAACATATCACCTCTCAGCCTTCTCTTCTTGAGGCTGAACAAACCCACTTTCCTTGGCCTTTCTCTRTTGTCGGAGGACGCCAGAGTGTGAGGCAGGCCCGGAGTAACGACGGAGTCTCAATATGAGTATGATCGTTCTCCTCCTCTTTTAGAGTTTACACAAAGTATATATATGGATAAGCAATACGCATGCGCTAGCAATAGTTACATGATTGGTTACAGTTTCTGTCCACGTGCATAAAGCGGATATATGATTGGTGCAAGGTTGCTGTCCACGCTCCATCGACATTTATGGAACCTAGTTCCGTCCAGACTTGTTTACCAGTTTTGTGAATACCTTCTTTTGTAGTGCTCAAGGCCGCTGCAAGGATCGCTTGCCTTGGCCTACATTCCTTCCCCTACCCTGAAGACGGGATTGCTCATCCCAATCAGATCATGCCCTCTCTCGCTTAACCATTCCTCCACACTCTATGTCATGTGTTCCTGCRCCTTTATCATCTTCACAACCCTCTCTTAGACTTGCTCCAGTTTGTCGATATTTCTCTTGTACTGAGGAGACCAAAACTGGAGACAATACCCCAGGTGCAGCCTCAGAAGTGCCACATAGAATGGAGCAATCACTTACTTTTACCTGCTGGCCTTTACCAGGCCTGTTTCTAATACAGACCAGCATGTGATTAGCCTTCATTGCCCCAAAAGCTCACTACTAATTGATGTTTAACTTGTTCACCAAGACTGCCAGGTCCTTTCCTACAGAAAAAAAAAACTTTCCAGCCAGTCGGTCCTCAGCCTACACTGTGCCAAGAGATTATTCCATTCCAAGTACAGGACTTTGCATCTGTCTTGATTGAACTTCATGAGGTTTTCTTAGCCCATTCCTCCAGCTTGTAGAGGTCTCTTTGAATGACAGCCACCAGCTTATTAACTGCTTCCCCAGTCTGGTGTCTTCTGCAAGCTCAGTAGCAAAGTAGCAGTCTTTCCCAMTGTCCAAGTCACCGATGAAGATGTCAGACAGGACCAGGCCTACTATTGATCCAAAGGAACTCCACTCAAAAGAGATGCCACTTAGACTTTGAACTGTTGATCAACTACAAGCCAGTTTTCCATCAGTTCCAGAAGTTTTATCCACCATGTTGTCCACCATTCTAGTCTATTCCTCCCCAGTTTGACTACAGGGATACTACAGGAGACCCTACTACAGTCAAGGAAAGTGACAACCACTGCTCTGCCCTTGCCAGTCATCTCATTGTAGAAGACAATCAGGTTGAACAGACATGATTTGCCCTTGTTGAATCCATGCTRGCTCTTCCCAGTTACCTTTTTTTTCCCTTTATGTGCTAGGAAAAAGCTTCCAGAAGGATTTGCAGCATTGTCTTTGGGGACAGCCTGTACCACCTTGAATTATCTTTCCCTTTTTGAAGATGGACATAATATTTGTCTTGTTCTAGACTGCATGGATCTACTCTCATACACCATCCTTTGAACCCCTGACCTTGCAATGACATCAGCCAGCTCCCTCAGAACTTTTGAATGTTTACTGCCTAGTCCCATTGTATGTATATACAGATTGCTTACATGGTCCCTAACTTGGTATTTTTCTACTAGAAGTAGTACTTCACTTCTCCCACATCTCCCATGTGGGAGGCCTGACAGCAGGCACTGCAAGTACAGACTGATACGAGACACTGAGCACCTCAGCCTTTCACTTCTTCATCACTAAGTCACTTGCCTCACCAGCAGCAGGCCCACATTATCTTTGGTTTTCCTTTTGCTGCCAATATATAGAAGTCCTTCTTGTTGCTCTTCTCATCCTTCATCAGTTTCAACTACTGTTGAGCTTTGGTTTGCTTTGTTCCATCCCTGCCTCACAGGTAATATTTCTATTTTCCTCCTGGTAGCCTGTCTTTGTTTCCACCTTCCATACATTTCTTATTTTCATTTGAGCTCAGTCAGGAGTTCTTTATCCATCCATGCTGGCTTTATGCCAAGCCAACTTGACTTCCAGTGCATAAGGATAGACCATTCTTGGGCTTTGAGGAGTTTGTCCTTGAAGATAATCAACTGTCCTAGATTCCTTTGCCCTTCAAGGCAGCATCCAAAGGATCCCTTACCAGTTCTGTGAACATGCAAAAATCTGATCTTCTGAAGCCCAGTGCCTTTACTCTGCTTGTTGTCCTCTTTAGTTCCTTCAGGATCTTAAACTACATCATCTAATGGTCACTGGAGTGAAAGCTGCCATTGACTGTCACATCACTCATCCGTATTCACAAATAGCAGATCTAGCAGAACACCTCCTGCCCATATAGTATCTGCATCAAAATATTGTCCTTCACACACCTCACACACCATAAATCTCCTGATTTCCTTCCATCCAACCATATTGCCCTTCTAGCAGGTATTGGGGTAGTTGAAGTCCTCCATAATAACCCAGCTGTGCAACAGTGAGACTTCTTCTAGTTGTCTGAAGTGTTTTGTCAATGGCTTAATCAGGGGTTCTTTATCCAGTRCCCACCATGACATCCCCCTTGGCGGTCTCCCCTCTAATCCAAGCTGTTGATCAGCCTGTTACACATTCCATAGCAAAGGTCCCTGTATTTAAACCACTTCCTGGCATTAAGCACAACATCCCTGTGTTTTCTTCCCTGCCTCTACTTACGATATCATGCCACTACATGCAGTCCCACTACTGCGTGACTGCAGATTAAACATGAGTGGTATAACATTAGAACTAACTATTCCAGAATTATCCAGCTTCCACAAAATCTGATTGTCTCCTTTTCCAGTGTTCTACATTCAATTACATATTCCTTAGAATTCTGCATTTGCTGCAGATAAGGAGTAAAAAATTACCTCTGAAGCTGAATCCAACACAACTACATAATGTACTTCTCTGAGAATAAGCATATCATTTTTATAATTTGTCCAGGCTTTTTTTGGGGACAGTTCACATATCCATATGAAGAAATAATATGCCTCAACAACCCAGTGACCTGAATTCAAAGATACCTTTTTGGTCCAAATTATCAGCAAAACCCATTTTATTTCCTATAATCCAGTATTCATGCTTACAATTCAGATATTGTTAAAGAAGACTTAAACATTTGAACTTTGTGCATAAAGTGAGCAATTAGCTATAACTCCATGACTTCATGCACCTGCATCCAATTTGTGTTTATTACCTGAAAGTATATTAATGTGAGAACATCCAAATAAAATAAATGTTTATGAAAAAGTTTTGCCTGCAAAATTGAACTATTATTTCATACATGAAACTGAAGCTTCTTTGAGAAAAGAACTATATCTGTACCACTATATTTAATAGTGTCAGGGGATATTCTGAAGCTATAGAATTACTTTATCAGCACTGCTAATTGCTATAGTGGTCCCTGCATGTTTTTGGTTCATGTAACTAGCACTTTCTGAAGCAATTTCTAGGTGTGGATCAGGAGTTAGCATGGACTAGGGGGACAACTGCTAAAAGGCAGTTTGGATGTGATCAACATGTTTTGGAGAGTAAAAGAGTTTAAAGGTATGAAAACAGTCTCCTGTGCCAGTTGTCTGCAGAGACAGATAATGGTCATGCACACATTTAATTTCCTGGTATACACATACATTAGATGGTACATCATTACTTACCACTCATTTTTATAATGAGTCCTAATTTCAAAAATTATGCATATATTATGTATATAAGATACCTTAGCTAATATATAAATACAGTGTGGGAATTCAGTTAATATTAATGTGAGGGGAGTCACTCACAGTTAGAGGAACAACACAAATACAAATAAATCATAATGGCACTATAGGTGAATTAATTTTCTCAGAACTTTTCTATCACATCGATTTACAAGGCTTCTTCTCTTAGTCTTAGATCTAGGAACTTCTCATTTTTAGTTACCTTAGAACTGCAGGTTTATTTTTAAGAATTAATTGCAACTATTTTTTAAAACTCATTTTAAAATTACATTTCTTTGTTTAGTGGAGAGGTTTTAAGCCCCGATGTGAGCTTTCATTGAAAGATAATTCACTGGATTTAGTATACTCTTCAACTATTCAGATCACAGCTCTCATCCAAGTCATTACATAATTTCCTTTTGTCCATTTCAATGTTTCCATTCCATTTATGAAACTGTACAGGCTGCCACACTTTGTAAATTTAACACATTTACAATCTTTCTTTTTTTTACATGAAAAATGCTTTAAGTTAGACTGGTGGATGGCATAATTGAAATGAATTAAAAAATAGCAGGACCAGTGTTTTATGCTCTTGTTTTAATTAGAAATGCTGAAGTAGATGCTATGCAAAGTCTCCACAAATGAGTGAAGTTAGGTCCTAGCTTCTCTGCTTCAAGATACATGGATGTAAAGGTTACCGTGAAATTGTACTTACCTAATATGCCTGTAGTTCTTGTATTGCTTCTTACTTCTGCTCAACACTCAAGCTTTTTTCGACTTTCTATAGCTGTTATATTCTGTGGCTAGTCTGAGATTTCTTTCATAGTCTGTCTATGTAGCTGTACTGCCTGACTTGYTGGAGAAACAGTAGCAATTCTCCTTTTATTACCTTAACCTCTCTTCCCATTTCCTTTCAGTCTTAAGGCAGAGGTGATGCAAATGCTTTTTCCATATCCATAAACTGTCTGATGTAGGTAACTAGTGTAGGGCTATGGGGTTCCCTTATATTTCTTGACAATGATATAGAAAATAGCTAAATCTCATTCTGAAAAAAAATAAGTTCAAATTCTGACCTATCTTGAGTTAGGTATGTAACAGTTCAATGTCTAACAGATTCAGGTAAGGCTATATTTATTTATTTATTTATTTATTTTTATTTATATAGTCAGTGAGAAGTGCTCTTTGAAGTTTTTTTTTTTTTTTTTTGCTAGACTGTGAAAGGAGACTTAGACAACTAGATTACAGATATTTAACTTTTAGACATACAAAATTAGGTAAGATTAATTTCACCCTATGTCTAACAGCTGGCAAAGCTGTTTCAAATGTTATAATGAATATGTTTGGACAAATTATACAGTCACATAATAAAGCTTTTTTTTTTCTTTTTTTCTTAAAACAGAGCTATATATTGAAACTCTTGGCTTTATTTTTAGAACRCACTTGCAAATCAGATTTGCTGACAGAAGCGTAATCCATGAAGGTTCAAATTTCAGAATAGAAACAATAGTGTAATTTTGATGTCTCTGTCTAAGAGCACGAGACTTTAATTCAGTCGCATTATTCTTTTAAAATTCTGAATTTGGCAATATTATTACGTATTTGTAAAACATCTACAGTTATTTCTTAATCACAGCAAGTCAAAATAGTTAAAGTTCTTGTTCTTCAATGTTAACCCTGTGAAAATACCAATCAGGCCCTCAGCACAATAGCAGTAGATTCTATCATGGCTACTACTATCTGCAACATTTTTACTCAGCAAGTTCTTGATTGCCAGATGGGAAACAAGAGGAACTGATAGTGCCATAGAAGTTACAGTACTAGCCATATCAGTATGTCAAAAAGGTCATCTCAGGGTAGATGACAGATAGATGAAACCAAAGAGGCAGATAACGCCAACTTATTAATCAGTGTTTTATAGGAAGAAAGATCTGGGAGGAACTACATGCTTCTTGAACAAAAGGATAGTTTTAAAAAGGAGTACAGGCTACTGAAGCAAGATATATTTGGAATTTAATACAATACCATTTGCAATTCTATAAACATGTAGGAACAAGCACTTAAATACATATAAGATGCATGCATTAAACTAAGCAAAATTTGAGCCTCACCTTCCCACTAAGGAAGACTAGTTTTTAAGCAATTCAGGACAGATTTAACAGAAATCGAAATGATTAAGTACTATGCGGGGCAGTGGTAGTGTGGACATCTACCTGTGATGGAAAAGCAAGGTATGGGCTTCAGTCATACCAAGAAGATGCAGCTGGTGGTGTACGATAAATAATACATATTGTCTAAAACCTCACACCCCTATTCCCCTTTCACATAAAACTGGAGATCCCACCAAATCTGTCCTGTGCTGTCCCCTATTCCCACCATCGTTGTTTCCTACTCTGACCTTGCAAGCCACATGAGTTACCTGCATCATTTTGTTTCATTTCTGTGTGCATGGTATATTTTCCACATGTTAAACTGTTAGCACTGAAGAAGTGGATTGTTAGTGAAAGGCTTGCACCCACTTCCTTAGGAAAAGACCTTAAACCTCAACACTTACTGGGAATGTTCAGTTTTGGGATTATGAAAATGAGTTTTATTATTCTTACACAATCTCTGACTTGAAGAGATATTTTTCCTTTGTTTTTAACAAGCTGAGAAATACAGTCTTTCTTTTGGTTTAGGCCCCCACTTGAATTTCTAACTTCATCCTCACCTCTATGTCTACAGGATGGAAAGGCAGCAGCTAGCACTTCACATTAGAAAAGAGAAAACAAAGCATCAGAAATCCTTTAGATAGAGATGTCACAGTATGATAACCATAAGAAAGAATAACATGGATTTCATATTGCTGTACCTTTCCTTCTACTTCGTCATATTTTTTAGAAGTAGTTTCACACTGAGAAGATGCAAGGATGCATGACAAAGGTGAGAAGGGCAGATTTTACTCCTGGAGTTTGTAATGTCATTGAAATATATGGAGATGTACAGTACTTTATGTTATAAGTGATAATATTGCCAAGAAAGCCTGTTCCCTAAAGTCACTTGTGATTGTAGAGGTATTACAGAGCACAGCAAACAGAGGCAGCCAACAGATGAAGCCATTTGTGCAGCAGTTTTTGCAGAAGGGCACAAAGAAGGGCCCAATAACATTGCTCGGACCAGCATACATGTCCTCAGCTATGGTGGTGACATGTCACAGGACATGGTCTCTGACAGGTATTGGAGCAATCGTCACTACAATATTTGAGGCTTCAACTCAGACAGATCTTCAGAAGGGGGATGAAGATCTGCAAGTCTCAGGCTGCAGGGAATGCCTGGACTCATGCTGAGACTTCTGATGGCCTTTTTGCCTGCAGGAGACATGTGGTGGTTGAGGAGCTGTGCTGCTCAGTCAAGGAGCTGCAGSAGCAGAACAGCAGACTGCGCAGCATTGTACATAATGCGAAAGAGATCAGCCTGATCTTCTCTGAGACTCTGCAGCTTCAGGASCCTGAACCTCCAACCGTAGCAGAGGGGCAGGCAGAGTCAGTGCCTGTCACATCAGAAGGTGGAAACCCACAAAGGTGAAGACCAAAAGCTGGTGACTCCTGGCATCAGGAAGAGGGCTTCTGATCCAAAGAGACTCTCAGTTTCCAAATAGGTTCAGTGCCCTTGTAGCTGTGGTGGAGCTGGAAACAGTCTCCAAGGGACCATCTGTACTGGCTCAGCTTCACCCACAGAGGAGCACCAGGAGGAATCGGTGAGCAGCAGCCATGGGAGACTCCCTGCTGCAGAGGGGACAGAGGCCCCAGTCTGCTGGTGGCCATCTAGGGAAGTTTGCTGCCTGCCAGGTGCTTGCATTCAGGATGTTGTGGAGAGGCTGCCAAGGCTTGTCCAGCCCTCAGATTACTACCCCTGCTGCTTTTCATGTGGGCACCAACAATACTGCCAAGGAAGACCTGGAAAGTATCAAGCATGACTACATGGCTCTGGGGGTAATTGTCAAAGGAATGGGGACCCAGATGCTGTTCTCCTTGATCCTGCCAGTGAGAGAAAAGGGCCTGAGGAGAGCTCAACAGATCCTCCAGATCAACAATTGCTTGCATGGCTGGTGTCGACAACAGGGTTTTGGTTTCTGTGAGTGTGGGACCCTCTTCAAGGACCAAAAATTGCTTGGTGGAGATGTGATCCACCTCAGTAGTGGGGCAAAAGTATCTTTGCCAACAGGCTGACCAACCTGGTAAGAAGAACTTTAAACTAGGAACTAGGGAGGAAAAGAATGACCAATGATAAAGCAGGAAGTAGTGGATGGACTTGGCAAGCAAAGGGTCTGGGGTAATGTAAACAGAAGTGACCTCTTAATCAGCAAAACAGGGCTGAAGTGGAATCACCCCAAGCATATGTGTGCAAATAAGGAAGTGCCAGGACCACAGGACCACATTATGGGGAAAGCTCTCATGCCATTTCTAGGAAGTCAGCATGCCGAGTGCTTCTCTGAAGTTCTTGTACACTAATACATGCAGCACGGGGAACAAACAGGAGGAATTAAAGGTCTGCRTGCGTTTACAGGGCTACAATCTCACTGCAAACACAGAGATGTGGTGGGATAGCTCACACAACTAGAGTGCTGCTGTGAATGGATACAGGCTTTTAAGAAGGGATAGGCTGGGAAGGCAGGGAGGGGGAGCTGCCCTGTACATGAGAGAGCAGCAGGAATGCGAGGAGATTTGCCTATAATAAGATGATAATTCAGATAGGAGCTTATGGGTCAGGTTTAGAGGGYGAACCAAAACGGGAGACATTGCTGTGGGTGTCTGCCACAGACCACTGGATCAGGAAGAGGAAGTAGATGAGGTCTTCTTCAGACAACTGGAAGAAACTTCATGTTAGCAGGCCCTGGTCCCCAAGGGGGATTTTAACTACCCTGATATCTGCTGGAAGGGCAGCACAGCAGGGCACAAGCAATGCAGGAGGTTTCTAGAGTGCACTGATAACTTTCTGGCATGGGTGATTGAGGAGCTGACAAAGGGAAATGCTCTACTGGACATCGTACTTATAAACGAGGAAGAACTGGTTGGGGATATGAAGGTCGGCGTAGCCTTGGCTGCACTGACCATGAACTGGTAAAGTTCAGGATCCTGCAAGGAGGGAGCAGGGTATAAAGCAGGATCACAGCCCTGGACTTCAGGAGAGCAGACTGGCCTATTCATGGATTTGCTTAGAAGAAAACCACAGTATATGATCCCAGAAGGAAGAGGGATCCAGGAGAGCTGGTTGATTTTCTAAGATCACCTCCTTCAAGCTCAGGAACAGTCCATCTTGATGAGCAGGAAGTCAAGAAGAGGCATCAGGAGGCCTGCATGAATGCTCCAGGTCTCCCTGGCAGTATCCTYGGTGCCCACAAGGAAGAGCAGCAGGAGGTAATAATCTGAGGCCCAGACAAGCCTCGGCAGCCTATCCACGACATTCTGGATCTGAGTCCCCAGCCAACAGTGAAGATCCCTAGATGACAGGTTGGATTGGCAGATAGGGTCCTATGCCTCAGGGAGTCTCCCACTGCTACTGCTCACTGGTTCATCCTGGTGCTGCTATGTGGCTCAGGCTCAGCTGGCTCAGATACCTTGCTGGACACAGCTCCCAGCCCCCCATTTCCTACCAAGGCACTGACCCTCTTCTGTAGTTGCAGATCACAGAATCACAGAATCACAGAATGATCGAGTTTGGAAGGGACCTCTGGAGATCATCTAGTCCAACCCCCCTGMTCAAGCAGGGTCACCTAGAGCACATTGCACAGGATGTCATCCAGGCGTGTTTTGAATATCTCCAGAGAAGGAGACTCCACCACCTCTCTGGGAAACCTGTTCCAGTGCTCTGTCACCCTCACAGTGAAAAAGTTTTTCCTCATGTTCAGATGGAAGTGTCTGTGTTTCAGTTTGTGCCCGCTGCCTCTTGTCCTGTCACTGGGCACCACTGAAAAGAGTCTGGCTCCATCCTCTCGACACCCTCCCTTCAGATACTTGTACACGTTGATAAGATCCCCTCTCAGCCTTCTCTTCTCCAGGCTAAACAGGCCGAGCTCTCTCAGTCTTTCCTCATGAGAGAGATGCTCCAGTCCCCTAATCATCCTAGCAGCCCTTCGCTGGACTTGCTCCAGTAGTGCCACATCCCTCTGGTACTGGGGAGCCCAGAACTGGATGCAGTACTCCAGATGGGGCCTCACCAGGGCTGAGTAGAGGGGGAGAATCACCTCCCTCGACCTGCTGGCA
>NW_020448252.1:1529287-1560375 GCF_003343035.1 Apteryx rowi
AGGCTGACTGGCCTGTAGTTCCTTGGGTCCTCCTTCTTGCCCTTTTTGAAGACTGGGGTGACATTGGCTTTCTKCCAGTCCTCAGGCACCTCTCCTGTTCTCCATGACCTTTCAAAGATGATGGAGAGTGGCCTAGCAATAATATCCGCCAGCTCCCTCAGCACTCGTGGGTGCATCCCATCGGGGYCCATGGACTTGCAGGYGTCCAGTTTGCCTAAATGATCTCTAACCCGATCCTCCTCGTCCAAGGGAAAGTCTTCCTTTCTCCAGACTTTCTCTGTGGTCTCCAGGGTCTGGAATTCCTGAGAGCTGGCCTGAGCAGTAAAGACTGAAGCAAAGAAGGCATTCAGTAACTCTGCATCCTTCGTCACCAGGGCACYCACCCCATTCAGCAAAGGGCCCACATTTTCCCTAGTCTTCCTCTTGCTACTGATGCAAGCCCTTCTTGCTGTCCTTGACATCCCTTCCCAGATTAAATTCTAAATGGACCTTGGCCTTCCTAGTCACATCCCTGCATACTCTGACAGTGTCCCTGTTATGTTCCCAAGTGGCCTGTCCCTGCTTCCATCTTCTGTGCACTTCCGTCTTCTGGTTGAGTTTTGCCAGGAGCTCCTTGCTCATCCATGCAGGTCTCCTGCCCCCTTTGCTCATTTTTCTGCCTAGTGGGATGCACCGCTCTTGAGCTTGAAGGAAGCGATGCTTGAATATTAACCAGCTCTGTTCATCCCCTCTTCYTTCTAGGGCCCTAACCCATGGGATTCTTCCAAGAAGGTACCTGAAGAAGCCAAAGTGTGCTCTCCTGAAGTCCAGTGTTGTGATCCTACTTTTTGYCCTGCTTCCTCCTCACAGGATCCTGAACTCCACCATCTCATGGTCACTGCAGCCAAGGCTACCCCCAACCTTCACATCTTCCACCAGCCCTTCCTTGTTTGTTATTCCARGGTCCAGCAGTGCACCTCTCCTTGTTGTCTCCTCCATCACCTGTGTCAGGAAGTTATCATTGTCCACATTTCTCTATTTTTTCAACTTTTATTTGAACAARTACCTCAGAATGGACACTTCTTTTTCATACAAGGCACAATATTTTGAGAGAAAGTGAATATTTCACTAGAATTAAATGTGAAGTGTGGAAATCATCCCCACTTAATGGAAGAATAACCATAAACCCTCCTCCTCAGCTTTCMCATGTCCAAAAAAACAGTCCTTTTATTTATTGTTCCACTATTCATTTCTTCATGCTGTCATACTACTGTCCTACATTTCATAAGTACAAATACAGAACAAGCAACAGAAAATAAAACCTAATAAACTAATCAAATTGTTTATCATAAAGCCTAGGATGGAAAGAAAATGAGAGAGGATTATTACTATGAAATGAATTTTTCAAGTCTGTCAGTCACAAAATACAGTGATTTATTCAAAAAAAAATAGAAAACGTAAAATAATGGGAAAAAATACAAGCCAAGTATCCATCAACTACATGTTTTAAAGGACTTTCTAAGACCCACAGAACATATCATCAAGTGATCTTTCTGCTGGCAAGCTATTTCATACCCCTCCTAGCCATTCTCTCTCCCACTCTGTCCAGTTTGTTGCCCCTTCTGCTGTGTGCTGTTGGGAGGACTCTTTTTCAACACTAGCTAGAGTAGAGTGTTTAGGCATTAATTGCCCCCCTCTGACTCCAGTCTTGTAACAAGTATGGGATGGAGTACTTCCTTGCCTAGTTTCACATTGGTTCACACCTTCAACATAAATAGATGCATCTACCTTGCTCTCTCTCTCCTTTTTTTTTTTCCTAACCGTCCATATCTCTGTCAAAAAGCTCAGCAATGATTGTTAAGTGAAGAACCACAAAGATGGTTAAGGGACTGAAGCATCTGTCATACAAAGAGGGCTGAGACAGCTGGGACAAAGTAGACTGGAGAAGAAAAGGCTCGGGGGGGATCTTATCAATATGTATAAATACTTGATGGAAGRGTGTAAAGAAGACAGAACCAGGTGTTTCTCAGTAGTATCCTGTGATGGGATAAGAGGCAATGGGCACAAATTGAAATACAGGAAATTCCACTTAAACAAAAGAAAAAAAGCCTTTTTTTAATGTGAGGATGGTTAAACATTGGAAGAGGCTGCCCATAGGGGTTGTGAAGCCTCCATTCTTGGAGATATTCAAAACCTGACTGGATACAGTCCTGGGCAGTCTGCTCTAGCTGGCCCTGCTCAAATCAGGGGGGTTGGACTAGATGATTGCCAGAAGTTCCTTCTAACCTCAGCAATTCTGTGATTCTATGATTTGGTAAATCTTGCTTGCAAAGCTGCTCGTCCAATTCAGTAACTCTTTTTCTATTTGTTTGTTTGTTTGCTTGTTGTAAACATTTAGAAGACAGATTTTGCTCTGTACAAACATTTTTGAAAGAGCTTTAATTAATAGAAGTACAGAAACTGATGTGCAAATGARTATTCTTGTGTTTGATTACACATTCTTGAGTGTAATTATGGGTATTCACTTTGAAAGTGCTATCATGCCCCTCCATAATGTATATTCATGTCCACTGGCACGACTCCTATTTCAAACCTTTGAACAGCCTTTCAAACCTCAAACAGCCCCAATTTAAAAGGGAATAGCTTACTAGAAAAATATATTTCCTTTCTTCTTTCCTACATGTGAAGCCCACCATCATTACCAGAACCCAATACTTAAATCCATAACTGTATCAGTTCCATCCTGTAGCAGCATGCTGTAGTCTAGTCATGTGCACCTCCAGCTTGCCTTCAATTTAAAAGGTTGCTTTTCACACAGTCTAAACACTGGCTGTTGGCTGTCATCAGACAGGAGTGACCTTTCTTTATCACTTAGAGTGAATGTCCCTTATTTCATTTCTTTGTCTCACAAGTCCCAAAAGGAGATAAAGCTGAACACCAATAAAACTTTTTCAGAGGAACATTGAACCATACAGTCCTTGTCTAAATCCCATTTTCAATTAGAATTCAACATGAAAAAAGCTGGACTGGGTTCCAGTCCACCTGACACAGACACCTAACTAGGGATTACATTCTGTGAACTCTTTAAACCAGTCTACTTAAAATTGGTGCCTAACCTCTGTGCAGTAAGTCAGGGCTGCTCCTAAATTGGAAGGGGCTGGTGTGTTACATGTTGATGAAACCTTTAAGTCTGATCCCCTATTATCTAAATTAATGTCTTTTCTGATGCTAACAGATCCTGCAGTTTAATCATAGCCAAAAATAAACTGTGTTTTTGAATGCTGCTTTGGAGACATTTTATGCTTCTTAAAGACTTTGGACATGTATATTTAGGGTAGGATTCACTTCCAGATTCATACCTAGGATTTAAGCAGTTGCTTAAACATAGGTATCTAATGCCACATAATACCTTAGGGTATCTGCATAGAACTGGCAGATGGAATGTCTATACAAGAAGCATAAATATAAATCTGTGGCATTTTAGACTGGCAACTGAAGTCCAAGGCACACTTGCACCGCACACCTGTGTTTAGACGACTTAAAGCACCCCAGACTTTGCTCAGATGACTTGCTCTGTAAACTGCACTAACTGTAATGGGAATTAGACACCTAACTTACCTGGAATCACATGCACTGTGAGCAACTGAATGGGGATCTGAATCCTAGCTTACTGTGTGTAAACTAAAGTTTAGCGCATATAATACACAGCATAGATTTAAATCATGGAGGCAAGTCAGTGCTGTCAGACATGACCAGAGCACTAGAGCCCTGCAAAAATGGGGGGAAAAAAAAATCCTATGGATGTTGTGCTAGGAGTTGCATGGAAGACTGCAGAAGAAGGACTATAGAGTCATATGGTGGAACTTGAAAGAGAAATAGTTACCTTCTAAGCTTAAAAAAAAACCTGTGGGAACTCAGATGAAACTTTCCATTTACAAAAATGTAGCAGGCACAAAGATTTTCTCAGATTCAGTTATGAGGTTGTTCTGTGAATACTGAAATGAAGGAAAGATTTGGGAATGATTCTAAGGAGAATATTATGAGTGATCACATTCCCAGAAAGTCTAAGTGAATATAACCAATCTTGAGTGAAGACTTATGGCATAGCCTGTGTGCTTTGATTTTAAACAACAGTTTTACATTTATACAAAACTTTAAAAGCAAAAGAGTGTTGATGTTTTGGAAAGCTATGTGTAGAAATGATATCAACTACTAATAAAATGTAAAAAGGCAAGTTTGAAAAATATGTTGTAAATAGCTCCAGTTTACCTGATATGTACAGGTAGATTTACCTTATATACATATATTCTTGTAATAAGCAGAACTTCTGTGCATTTACTATGGACAAACTAGTGGTTATATGCATGTGTAGAGGCACAATAATAGAAAGCAAGTTTGAGTCATTTGTGTTTTTCTAATTACTTGAATTACTATCTACAAATAGATTGTGACTGAGATAGTGACTGTTCTGGTAACATTCCATCATCAAATGAAGATGTATCCATTAAAGCTCAGGACAGTCTTTTAAGTGTCTGGAATGAGAAATGAATTTATATGACTTCAAAAAGATAGTTCCTGTAAGGTTGCTGTATCAGAAGGAAGTAGAGTGTATTATGCTGTTGTTCACAGTCATTTGTGTAGAGTATTTTACTGTAAAAGCTAATTAAAGAGAGATATGTTTTAACATTCATGCATAGCTGAATTCTACTGTTTGGTGTGGCTTTGTTTATTGCTAACAAAGTATTATCTCCTCTTTCTGCTGAAGACTTCATTGAAAGGGGCATATTTTTCTCCCAAGCCAGTAGTGCCTCAAACCATAAAAATACTAAAATGTTTCTGATACATATTTACTATTGTGCAATTGACAGGGAAATAAGCCTTTGTTCTCTTGATTGATTTCAAGACAGCAATTACACTGAATATTTGAAAATGTAAGAAGTGTACTACAATCAGGTAGTTTGAATCTCTCTTTACAAAAGATTATCATTTGCATCTCATAATGTTAATGTTAACTTCAGGATAACTGCTCTGCATACTAATTAATGGAAAATGACAATGAATGTCTTCTTCTAATTACTGTCCAGCTTATTTACTACACAGAAGAAAAGTACATTATGAATAAGCCATCTGATCCTCCAAGCTGTGGTCAACCTACACTAGAGCCAGAAGGTGAGCACCTTCCTCCTGTCCACATCAGTGCTTGGGACAGCAATTGAAAGCAGACAAGAGGAAACTTCTAACTTTAAACTCAGCAAAAGTAATGCAAGCTTTGTGAAAACTTAAAATAAGATTAAACTCACTGTCTCTGTAAGCCCCCAAATATTTCTAAATCTAAGTTGGTTGTTTTGGTTTTCCTTCATAACCAGTAGAAAGAAGTAGTTAACTTCAGAGAGCAATTCCACTCATTCTGAGAAAGGAAACTACAGTAGGTCAGTTGGATCACCTTTTAGGATTCATGGGACTGCTCTGTTATATAGTGCTGTGACTATAAAGGGAAATTGGAAAGCTGTCTTAGATTAGATGGCTAGATGGCCAAAGTTAATCCCACTCTTAACACATAAGCGTTTTGTGTTTTCATTACTCCAAAGCATAAAGCAACAAACACAGCCTCAACGCGGTGACTGTAGTCGATGCTTTGTTTTGACACTGATCTAATTTTTTAGATGGTATATATGCTGTTTATTAAGTGAGCGTGGGTGTTTAAAATTATTGAAAGAGAAGAGGGTAAGAGTATCAAATCACAAAGATTTATCCCCATGCCTCTCCAGAGTGCACTGCCTTAGCAACAGAGGCATAAAATTGCTGAGTTGCAGGTCTGACCTGAGCTGGTAAGAGCAACGTACAACTCTTACTCTGTTTAATTCACCTTAGTTAGAGTTGCTTCTCTTGATCTGAGAATTTTAATATAGAAACTATAGAATGGAAATCCAAAAATAATTTTAAAATAAAAGGGAGCAGTTAATACATTCAGAATGGATGGATAGCGCTGCTGAACCTATGACTTTGTTTTTAATGACTTGCTGCAGATTTAAATAACAGTTTAATATATACCATTCAAATAAGATGCCTGGTGAATAAGATGCCAAGAGACTGCTTACCCTTACATTTATTTTTTATTTTATTTCTCAGACTGATTAGAGGAAATTCTTTAATATTCAAGGCATCTCAATGAGCAAAGTGTATTTTATATTATTAATAGTTTGAGATCACCGTTAGAAAGACTCATACAAGAAGCAAGAATAATTCCCTTTTAAAATGCAAGACTCTGACTTGCTAACCATGAGGAGTATTACTAGAGGTCACCATGTTGCACATATTATGCCAGAGGATTGCCCATGCACCCACTGCATGAACAAAAATCATGATGAGCATTTTCCTTGTATGGATGTAAATTTAAAATATATTATATTACAGTTCTCTAGCAAACATAAACAAGTGAACTACTGAGATTTTTCAGACATTCTGAAATTTATTCAGTTTATGAAAGACCAGTGTCCAATTTAACTACTAAGGGTTCTTCCCTCTATAATTCTTCCTTACCCCAACTCTAACATTGCAGTGCTTCCTGGAAAATAGGAAATTTGTAATTCTCTTTCTCAGGAAATATAGTACMTCCCAAAATTAGTCTTCTTGACCCCTAAAGAAGACTAAATCACATTGCATATGGAGATTTCACTGTATGTTCCAAAAAAAAAGCATTAGCCAAATGCTAACTTTGTCGTGAATATCATTTCTTCACCTTAACAGTCAAGCTTGTTTTACAGCTATTCAGTATAAATCTCAACTTTTTTATGAATAAGCATAACAAGTGATTGAAGTTGTTCTTAYCAATTAGAAGTTAAAAGTTCAATTTAAAAAGTCTTTCCTTTTTTTTATGATAAATATAATTATTTTCAGCATTAAGATTAGATACTTTGGGTATCTAATTTTGGGTATCCTTGGTTCTCTTTGTATGTCAGTCATACCTATAGTCAGTCCTCATTACATTAGGATGAAGGGAACTTATGTTGGCTTTCAAGATACATTAAAAAAACAACAACAACAACAACAACAAAACAGGATTGTCCTGTACCCTTGTAGGGAGATCCCCTGGAAATCATATATCCCCAAGACAAAGAATCACAGGGGAGCATTTAACAGAAAGCACAGAAATCAAATGAAGAAAAGGCTCTAGGTAGTCCATTTGCACTTGTTTTGCCAACAAATGGATAAATAAAGGACAACTTCCAGACAGTCAAATCCCCTTTGCAAATGTTCTTCTCCCACTGACACACACATACATCACTAACAGTTGTTTATAGTCTAGAATCAAATATATAACCATCATTAACCTAATATAGGATGTAAATAAACACTGCTAAAACAGCATATTCCAAGATTTATTGATTTATTTAAGACTCAGAAAATTTGGGCTGGAAATATGACCTTGTATTTTTGTAAATGTTTTCTATATTAATCTGTTGGCAACACATTATAGAAGCATTTTCACCAAGCGTGTTCCCAGAAAGATACATAACAGAGAAATAAATTTTGAATTGTACATATTGATTCAGCATCTGCCTCAAATAAGATCTACTTGACTGTGTGCATCCCTTTTATGGTTCAGTAGTTCTTAAAGATAGTTTCTGCTCTCCGTTCCCCTGACAAAGATTATATCTGTTCCTACAGTTCAACCCACTAAATAGCCGTAATATGACATCTAGTCGTCATCTACCAGGAATAAAATATTCATTTAAGACTATGGCAGAATATTATACTCTAATAAATAAATTTCTTGTTTTTTATGATATTTCCCTACACTAAGATCCTCAGCTAAGGAAAAATAAGGACTTACTGTAATTTCTGCATTTAGAACATAAAGAGAGATTTGATTCAGGTCATAAAAGTCAGTGCATTAAGAACATTAACCAAGAAAACAGGTCTTGGATATTTCTGAATTAATGTGTGCCCTACTGACCATTCAAAAACATGAACCTTTCTTTTATTCTGTTTATAAGGTTTCTGCGAGGTCACACAGAACAAAATTGACATATCTGTAATATCCAGCGGGTCTATAGTCCCTTCCCCGACTGCTGTCCAAACATTAACATGTGACATGACTTGAGATGCTGTTGTCATCAATGCCAAGTGTCTAGCAGGTACAGTACATCTATTCTTTACAGTTGAATAGAGGCTTTTTTTTCTTTCTTTTTAACATTTAATACAAATCCTGCAGCATTTGTATTTATATTCCTTATGTTAATGTGGACAGTCTTTTGACCACAATGTTGAGCTCGCATACATTTTCTTCTGAGCTCCTCAATTCAAAGAGTTTGGATTCAACCAAAAAGGATTTGTCCATCACAACAAATTACATATTTAATATGATAGACAAAGGGAATTTACTAGGTTATATTGATTTTTAAAAGCTTTTGGCTGTGTAAATCAGGTTTTCTGTTTTTGAAACTACTGTAATATGGGATAACTGATAAAATATTGCCATGCTTTCATTCCTATTAGATATGAAAGGAAAATGTAATTGCCATAAACCACAAAATACAATAGCAATTTTAAAACCCTCATGATTTCTTTCCTTTCAACATTCCCTTGATTTTATTATTACTATTATTATTATTTAACAAAGTTTKTAGTAGAACTGAAGCGAGTTCTGGGTGAGACTCAACAAATGAGGTTCCTTCACAGTGCAGGCAGGGAGGGGATGGAGGAGAGGGGAGGAAGAGCTCAAGCCAGGGAGCCCCCCAGACTCCTGTTCCACTGTTAAAGACCTGTATTCAAAGTGGAAAAGAATCCTCCCCAGAGCATGACCCTCAGTGGTATGGTTAGTGAACCAACAAAAGTCTGTAAACATAGGAAGTATGGCACTGGGGAGAGCAATATGCAGGCAATGTAGGAATGGATGCTGGGGTGTTGTAACTAAAGATGAAAAATGTGCTGGCTGCCTTGACTTCTTTGTCAGAAACATAAAATTTGGCAACCACACTTCTCTAGGATTGCATCAAAAAGTGTGTGTTCTCAACCTACCTTCATGACTGCACTAGGGAGCAAGTCTGAAAGCTGACAATATTAGTATTTTTTTTTTACGTGGAGATCGAATTATTTTATTATCAGAGGGTGAAACTAATCAGAAAAGGAAAAAAYAGAAAGTCCAGAACAACAACAGCACAAATGAGTTTCACTCTTCTCCCTGCCAATTTTGCCATTGACTTTATAATTAAAGCTTGAAGAGTTTTTTGCCGTATTTCCCTAGATTTCTTTAAAAGAGAGCAAAAAATGGAGATGGACTTAAGCTACAAAGTTCACCTTCTGCTGCTACTTGCACTAGAACTGTCAGTTYATTCAGGGCAAAATGTTTTGTTCAAAACATCTCAGGCTTGACTAATTTTCACTAAATCTAAGGCACAGCACAGAAACAATCTGCGCCAGGACTCCAAAATCTGAAGCTGCTTCATTTGTATGGGAATTAGCTGCAGGCAGAGAGCAAGGTTATTTTAGAAATACTTAGTCTGGACTTCCCCAAGTCTATCACAGCTTGGGAAAAGTGTGTATTCTCACTGATATCTAACCTACCTTCATGACTTTGCACTAGGGAGCAAGCCTGAAAGCTGCCAATATTTGTATTTTTTCTGTGTGGAGATTGAATTATTTTATTAGCAGAAAGTGAATCTAATCAGGAGGGGAAAAAATAGCAATGCATTGTAAATGGTGCTATTTTGCTAGTGTTATGACACAACTACCCAAATTACCAAATATTAAAGATGGATTGCAGTGTAACTCAAGACACATTTTTTTCTTCAGACTCCTACATCAGATTTACTTAACCTATTTGGTTAACTCTGCCTAGCGCTTATTAGCACTTATCTGAGAGAATTCTTCCATGGTTTCTGGATGCAGACACTCCAGCCCATAACTTCATAAACGTGGAACATCCACTGCCTTTTCCTAACAGTCTTAATCCTACCTTTTTCTTGTGCTTCTAATTCTTGTGCAGTCTAGAGTCATAGATTGTGCCAGCTAAATTCTAGATTCATTTAATCTTTTGGAGAACTGAGGTAAGGGGACACACAGACTTTGTAAGGCTACCTTGAAAAACCTTACATCTTACTTTACATAGGACAAAAATACAAACATGTATATTAGATATCCAACACCTACACATGTCCCAACACCTAAATTAATGTCTATCTACTTTTGAACCATTCTGCTGGATAACAGTAAGTCATCCTGGGATTCCTGGATGCCTTATCTTTTCTTCTCTTTCTGTATAAGATTTGTCTCACAGAATATAATTGTGTGTGTCTGTGTTTGTGTGTGTACAACAAAACAAATAAATGCATTCGAGACCAGCAATAAGAACAAATAGAAATTCAGGATCCAGGAAATAATTACTAAAAATCAGCTATATTGGCTGAGGAAACAAGAGTAGAGAAAGAAAAGYTTCTTGTAGACAAACCCAAATACAGCATTATATTTTCTGGACTTATTTCCCATAGGTTATGTTCAACCTAAATGCCATAAGATTTTCTGCCATATTCTAAAATATAAGTGGCTTTATCCAAAAGAAGAATCAATTATTTAAAAAGGGGCTTGGGAATAGTGGAAGAAGTCTGTAATGCCCACAAAGAAAATGAATGGTACTGTTCAGTCAACAGAATTCAGGGCAAAAAAAAAAAAAAAAAAAAAAAGCACTGTCATTTTGCACATTAAGCACAGTTGGCTTAGGTCAGTACCAGCTGTCCTTGGAGAAGTTCCAGGTTCTGCAGAAAATGGTGTTATGGGATGTAGAGCTGTTTCAAGGTCTTTTCAAAAGAAGGAAAACTAGTCATCCCTTTTTCTGCTTCTCTTTCAGAAAAACACTATGGGGAACTTTATCCCTCCCTCACCTTCGTGCTTTAAGACGAGGAAAACAGTAATTTCTTTAATGATAATACTACTTCTGGACCCTGTTCCAAGGCCTGTTGTAAAAGGTAATCAAAGTCTGAAGTACTGGGACATTACACATATTTCTGAAGACCTCTAGGACAACTAGTCTAAGCCCCRCTATATTTTCTCAAGTCTTTTCTGACAGCTCAGGGAAAGCTTCATCTCAGAAATTGAATGCTCATTACTGGTGTTAAYTCATTTATTATCTCTCTCTCATGAACCCACAGTTATCCAAACTAACAGGTATGTTACAAGTGTCATTGAACCCACCAAGAGTGGTCTCAAAGGATGGGAAGAATGGGAAGATATTAAGGAATTACTGTTCATGGATTGTCATGACTATCCACAAGGACCTGCTGTTCACAAATAGCCAGTCCCCTCAAACTCAGCAGATCAATTCAGATACTCATGGCTGAAATTAATGTAAGTATCTGATAAAAAGCAGGTTTTCTTCTAAGTCATAATTGTTATATTGAATTAAATCACATTATACTGTGTCACATCAGTATACAAGATGCTACCTATGCAACATAACCCAACGTAACAGAAAAAAAAATGAAGGAGACTCTATAAGACTTACTGCAGAACTCAATATAGAAACAAACTGTACTAGTTTTTCTTTTTCCCAAAAACTTCAAGGATCTCTCAGCTACTTTAAAAATGGAGAACTCTGCAAATCCTCAATTACCCATTGATAATAGTGGCTTGGCACTTCTGCTGTGGCCTGTTCAGGAAGAAGTTCTAATGCCTTGGTAATCTTTTCATGAAGCCTTTCACCATCTCTTACTCTGTAATTTACTCATGATTTATCTCTTTTTATTTCTAAAAAGGTACTGTTCTAGAATAACATATAAGGAGCCGTAATGCCCTGAGTGTTCAACACTACCACATTGTTGAAGCTCTTTTTACTGGTACATTCAGCACATTTAAGTGAGTGGTCTAAATGCAGTATAGCAGGTTGTCAAATTCAGTGAAAGCTCAGTGAATGCAGAAAGCTGTGCTACGGAGGGAGATAACATATCCCACTGCTCCACTGCAGTTCTTCTGGCCAGTCTAGGAATGCTGATGGATTCAAAAAGAAGTTCAGATCATCTGTCTATAGGCAAAGAATAATCACAGCAGCTTGGAGCCCTGAGGGAAGCAATAAAAAACAAGGATAGAAGGAAAAAATGAAAGAATTAAAAGACACTGTTCACCATTAATGAATGCTAGGAATCAGGATAGCTCACAAAAGTTGTATTTCAGAAATGTGAAGGAATACAATAAATAGAGTAGTTGGAAAGAGATGAAAATGTTCACAGTGTTAAAAAAAACAAAACAGAAAAACAAAGAGGGTCAGTTTGAACTTAATCTTTAAAGAACTTTTAAAGGTTCAGCTTAGTTTCAACTTGAAGCTTTGTCTAACTCTTAGTTCATACCAAATGTTGTTGATAATTTATATTTTGATAAACTTGGACAGATATCATATCACAGGGAAAGCTGGAAGAATGTCAGACATTTTGAACTACAAGTGTACAATACTGACTAATAACAGTGTGACTCAGGGGGTAAGTGTTCATTAACACAAATATGGTGTGATGATTCAAAACCTAATAGGAAGGGAGAGGGGCAGAGGATCATTGCTATCCAGATACTTTTATGCCTCATCACCACAGTATCAGAGTGATGGATTGCCTCCCACCAAAACACGATTTAAAAAGCAACACTGTGTTTTCTATCTTGCCCTTTACAGCCTGAGCCATCTGACTCACATTCTAGTGAAGCACCTTAGTTTTCCATAAAGCTACAAAGAAAACTCAAGCAACTATTTGCTCCTGGCAGGTCATCTTGTTGTTTTGTTACCTTCTGGTGGTCCTTCCTTCTTCTGGTGGTTCTGACTTCCAGAAAATAGATAGGCATATGTTAGAGGTAGCCAAATATGGTGGGCTTCAGGATCCAGGGAGATTCCTTCTGTCCCAGCTTGACAGAGGTGAGGCTGCTGCAGCTCCATGTCCCCAGGTCCAGCCAGCAGCAAGGATGAGCTAGTGTCCCCAGCAGGGGCACACACACACACACACACACACACACACACACACTGCTGACATCACTGACAACACGGGTCAACACAGACAGAAAATAGTGCCTTTCCCATAACCCGTAAAGTATATGTGACACTGACACATTTCCCGTGCTTGTTTCTCCCCAGTCCACCTTGATCTTCCCTTTCCTTTGGTTGACTCATCCTGGTGGGTTTCACTGTAGAAACAAGGGTCTAATCATTTTCCTTTGAYGCCTGTAGGGAGTAGCCGTGTCAGTCCTCCCTTTTCACTGATTAGGTTCCTGAGCTTCCTCCACCTGTCGTTATTCCTCTGATCCTCCCTGGTCTCTGTGTTTACTGTGACCAGCCTTTAATGACAAATCTAACAGTATGTAAAGTAAATAATATTCTATGACTAACAGTAGGGCATATACTCTGTCAATAATGTGACACTACGGCATAATATACTATGACTAATAAATTAAACATGTCTAGGATCATTTTCTGTCACAAAGGCCAAATGGCATGGAATAGCAAACCTACATACCAACATTCCCTTCTACTATCCAGAACAGGGTGGTCACATACAAACAGCCTAGTAGAAAAGCCTTTTCTAACTGTGCCTCGGAGTCATCTATCTGAGACAGTTCTGTCTGGCCTGTGCCAGAACAAGGCTGAAAAACAAACAAATTACCAACAAGTTCCAGTTCCAGGAACGCTTCTAGGCACTGTTCAATTTACTACTATAGCTGCAACTTGTATTTTGTGAGAGAGAAAAAAAAAGTATAAATCCAAGGGACAATTCAGGACTGTGAATCCTGGTTTGAGAAAACCACATCTTATCAGTGCAACATAAGACATAGAAATGCATGAGAACCGTGAGGCTGGAGTTGCATGTACCCAACCATCACTACTTCCCGTGGTGCAGGGGACATACTATGTTGGCCAGTCTTAACAGAGGATATTAACTTCTGAGCCCACTCTCCCACCTGCARGTTTGCACTCCCCTGTTCTCAGTCTGTCCTGTTGGCTAATTTAGGTAGATCCAGAGTCCTAGCTTCTGTGAATTTCTGTGAATTTGCTGTGCCTTTCTTTGGTACTAACTCATCCTAAGCACTATAAACAGGTTAGATTTCTTTCATCAGGCAACATGCAAGTGAGGCACTGAAGATCATTCATACTCTTAGAACTATAAATCTAAGGCAGTTTTGGAAAGGTATCTTGCACCTTTAAGTGATTTAGGTGCTTCTGAAAATTGCCATTTATTCATTAAACTTATACTTCTGGGGAACAGCTATAAAATTAAGTGAAGATTGCCTTGTGCGTTTGTTTTTTTTTTCTTCTCTTTTTTTTTCCTTTTTTTCTCTTCCTTTTAAAGAAATAGCTACCAGTTGTCTACAACAGCAACAATAATTAGCTAAGGGAAAAGTGGTTAATTCAGTAATTAATGCAACTCAATAGTGTTTTCATTTTAAAAATATTTCTTGATTGTGGATGTAGTACAAGTCTATCTTCTGCTTAAACTATGTTGTTCTTGCTCTTATAACTCAGTAGTAGAGCTGAATAAATATAGTCTAGCTTCTGCATTTTCATCAGGGTTTAGATTTTGTCTGAAATAGAAATTCTTGATCTGTTTGAACATTTATTGTCATCAATAAATTTTATTAGTCTTTCTGTTCTGTTTACACAATATAGGATACACATTGCAGACCTGATTATCTCCTGGGAGCATAATGACCTTAAGTAAAAATATAGATGTATACGTGGTATTTACTAGGGGGTCATTAGAAGATTCTTCAAGAATGCTTTATATGCTATATGCTGTGCCATTAGAAGGTAATTAAAATATGATTTAAAAGATATAAATGTTCCAAATGGCTATAAAACACTTTCCAAACTCTCTTTTCATACAGATTTTGTATTTACTGAGGAATTTCTCATCCTGTAATGCATAGCTTGAGATTCTACCATTCAGGTTAAAGAAACAGAARAAGAAAAAAAAAAWCAGAAAATTTGTGAGAATGGTTAGGAAAAAGGTACATTTACATGCACTTGACAAGGAAGGGGGATTGTGAAAGAATGGACAACTTTCATAGCAGCTAATTTCTGTCTAAATTAGACAACAACTCTCATTACATTCCCTTTACAATCAATCTCCATAGAGTTATTCAGGGCAGGATTCCAAACAACGTGATCCAAGGCTTCCTCTGAAGAATCCACCTCTCCCTATAGACAACAGAGAGCTTTAGATGACCAGTTGTTTAAGTGTTTTGGATAAATCAAGTGTCTGCAAATAGGTTTGAACATTGCTGTTCTTCATAAAGTTGTCTTGCATGAATGTCATTAAAAACAAAATCTTGGAAGCAATTAAAAAAAATTAAGATTCACAAAATTTAGTTGGAGGCTGGGAAAATAATCTACTGGGTTTACTTCCCATTCTGGTAGGAGCTCTACCTCTGCATGATTGTAGATGTCATTAACTACTGAAAGATCTGAACAGCAAAATACCTGACTTGTAGCTAAATCTATATTGAATTGCATTTTCAAAAACTATTAGGGATTCAATTGCAAGAAGAAAACTAAAAACAAATTCCTTTTTTTTTTTTTAAGATACAAAAGAGCATGACAAATTGGCTTGCCTGAACATGGAGGGATGGACTTCCATTGAACAGTACTCAGAGGAAAACAGCTTGATGCTCTGACTCTCAGGCAACCAGATACAACTTTATATCCTATCTGAAAGACGGGATATATCTATATCTGTATCTATATTTACATCTATAATATATTGAATATATAATATAAATTGAGGTTAAGGAAGTGTATCATGACTCTGGCTATTTGATCTCCTTCCCTTTCTCTGCCACAGACCCACCTTATCATTTTGGCAAGACATTTGATTTTCACATGCCTCAGCTCAGTATGGAGAATAATGCATAGCTTATGAAGAAAGAAGGAACTCCATAGTGATCAATTTTAGCCTACTGTGTAAAAAAGGGTGTAAGAATTCTCTTAATCAGTTCCTACTTAAACTTAAATACGTGTTTTTAAATAAAAGATATCTAATCTTAGTTCAAAAATCACTAGTCATATAGTATTCAGTATAGCCATTGGTAAGGCTTTCCAATAATCTGAATTTTTCATTAATCTGAATATTAAAAATCATGTCTTTTTTCTAGATGGAATTATACTAACACTTCATTGTCTATTTTTATATAAAGCTGTAGAGTCACAAAGCTTAAGTTCATAAAGGTAATGAAATATATTGAGTTCTTTTATACCCATGATTTTAACTTTAAAAATAATGTTGAAGCCTTTCTGGCCAGAATATCAAGTATTTAAATAACTCTAGGCACTTTAGACCCATTTTCTAAAATATTATAAGACTGGAGAAACAGATGTTTTGGCATCTAACTTTACTTCATGTCACTAAGAGTTGGGCATTTAGATCCTTGCTACCTTTCAGCTCATTTCAGCTCTTCTGGGAGTACAGATTTCAACTAAGAATCTAGTAGGTTTAAAAAAAAAAAAGTGTTAGTTGCATAACACTTACCAACATTCTTAAAGTAGGACTCTGATTCCTAAGTCCCTAAGGCCCTTAGAAATGTGCACCTAAATGAGCCTACTTACAGCAAGTATATTAAACACAGATGTGTTTTTACATTCACAGATGCAAATTTGCAGAATGGGGTCTATATCCCTTTAGAAATTAAAGTTTCTTTGTCCAGGTTTCCTAAGGAGAAAAAAATTCCTTGATCATGCTCTCTGTCTGTTCCTCCATCCAATTTTTTGTCATTTTATCTGTCCTTCTTCCTCTCTTCATATATATATGAACATACAAACATCTCTATATATGCATCATCTGTATCTGTATCTATATCTACCTATATGTTTATCTCTATCACTATCTCTCTGTCTCTATGAACTATTTCAATTTCTCTCTCTATATATATTTATGCAGATGACAATATGCACATATATGTATGTATGTATGTATGTATATTAACTATTGATCAGTATTTACCAAATCTGATGTGAAGAAAAATCTCAGAGGCAATTGGATTAGGCTTTTTCAGTCAAGTAGAGAATGCCAATCCAAACTGGTGATGCTCATTTCCCATATACGCACACTGAAGGAGAGACTGGTAGAGCTAAGCTATCATGTAGTCCATTTGGCAGCAGCCAGCTAACCACCAGGCATGCATGTTATTCTGGAGTAGCCAGAAATRTGCCATATTTTTTTACTGGGAATGTCAAATGTGAGATGGGGAGTAGGAGAAAAGCCGAGAAATAATTAGAGGAACATGGAAGTGAAGGACACAGAAGTGTGGAAAGCCAGGATTTATTAACTCTACTGTGCATAGAACATTTATTCTCAGCACAGTAGGCCCTACCCTTGAACCACTCCCATAATATAAATAGTAAAAATAAATAATATTTATCATACAAAATTAAAAAAAAWTTCTTTCCACCTTCTGAGATTTCTTATGATGAAAAAGAGAGCTGTGTGTTGAAGTACAGGAGAGAGAAAGTCAAGGTGCAATGTTAGCTGCATTCATTTTGAATACTATGATTTTAATAAGTGGAACTTTTGCATGATGCAGAGACCTTAGAAGAAAGAAGAATATTGCCAGGCATAAACGGAGAAACATCAAAGGAGAACAAACCAACCAAATGGGTAAAATAAGTTGAGGTTGCTTATTTGATTTGATTCTAGTTCTATGTTTAATCTGCAAATGCAGATGCTCTCATAATAAATGTACATAGAAATAAATTATCTTTTTTACTGAGGAAAAGGAATGAAATGATAGCATTTTTATGAGGTAATGTTTGAAGAACAATGGATTTATTTTCCAAGGTAGGGTATGCCATAAAGTAGGGTTTTCCAATACAGAATGTAAATCAGGAACAGTGATTATGAGCAAATAGTTCAAGAAATCAGCATTAACTATTGCTTGTACTACCACCTATACATCACTGGTATCAGATTAGGAATATCACAAGCTTTTCTTATTCTCACTTCTTTTGAATTACAAATAGTTCCTGTCTTTGACTGATCCTTCTGTTGATGATCTTGAAAAAAATTGTTAATTTTTCTCAGTAGACAGAATTTAGAAGGGGAAAAGGGGATCAGAATTTGTCTGTCACCAGACATCACATCATCTGTCAGCCACATATTGCCCAAGGAAATGGGCAAGCTGTTAGCCTGTTACTAATTTTAGTTTGTTTTTATTCAGCTTGGCTTGTTTTCTTGGGTCAGTAATTAAAGTTTATTTGCTGTGATACTAAAATGAAAGTTTTTCCTTCTTCCTGAAAATATGATTTGCTGTAACAGGGGAATACCTCTCCATCTTATATTAACAAATCGTCTATACCATAACTTGTAAGGTGTTGACTTTTTGTCTTTACAAAAATAGAGGACAGAATGATATTTTGTGKTTTTTTTTTCTTTTTTATTTTTGTAGGACTGATCTAAGAGTGCCCGTCATAATTACTGCTGCAAAAAATGTAGCTCCGGATGAATTTTTATTTATATGCTCCAAAAATTCCGGGAAGAATAATCAACTATGGGGGTGAATTTTTCACTAAAAGTAAATTTGAGTTCTATGAAAAATAAATTAAACCTTCACACATTTCTCAGGTTACTACTTGAAAAGTCATTCTGAGATATAGGGGCAAATTGATCAACATCCAACCAAAGATAGGTTGCAGCTTCTTTAAAGACATGACTTTAAATGCAATCAGGGTAAAACAAAATAGACTCAGCTCTTTCCTCTGCTGTACCATTTTTCTTCTGGTAATCAACAGCATCAATCAACAGGAAAGTTTATATGAAGTGGAAGTAAAAGCTATAACTGTTTTTTTCCCCCTCCTGTTAGCACTGATTTCAAATCATAGAATAATTTAGGTTTGAAGGGACCTCAGAAAGATATCTAGTCCAACCTCAATAAGTGATATCACAATTAACCATTTTAACAGAACGGAGAATCAGGTTTAGCATTCTATACAGAATGTTATTGTCATATAATAAGATTACTAACAGAAGTAATTATGCATAGTGATCAAAACTCAACAGTTCTTAACCTGAAATATAATGATTCATTTTGTTCCTACCTCACCATGTCTGTCATTCTTTTGCAGTAGAGATGTTTGTAGAGATTTGCTCACATGAAGCTACAATATAATTTTTCTAAGTATGAGGTGAAAGACTAAAAATAAGTGGATTTCTATGATGTTGGTTACATCTGACCTCTCTGCTTCAAAGTCTAATTCTTCCCACCATCTTATATGTGATGGCTGGAGAAGAAAGAGAGGCCAGGCTTGTTACTCCTGTGCTATATTGTAGAACCATTCGGAGACAGAGGCTGACTTGACGGAAAGGCCAGCATTTTCCATTGAGTCCACAAGAATGAATAGTTTTTGCTTCACTCAGTAGCACTTCCCAGAACAAGGCAATTTTTTCATGTTCCTAATGCTCCTGATACAGAAGACCATAAAAATAATAATACATTGACTCAATTTTAGAACCAGCAAACATGTCAGCTTAATGAAGGTGATGAATTTTTTCAAATATTGTTGAAGTAGAATGTAATATGTATTGCCAAGGATGCTTTAGAGTTTAAATACTAACATAAATATAAGCATTTTGGCCTAGTTTATAGACAAACCACATAATTAATTGCTATTAGGGCAATTAGTTACATCTAGTTGGTAAAATAAGAAGGAATTAATCAAGTGAATTTTTCCCAGTTTCAAAGATAATTATCAGACTTGTCCATTTTTATATACTCTGCTCGAGTCTGTGCATTAGGAAGACATCTGCACTCCACACTGAGATACATGCCTTGTATGGTATGTGTTGATCACATCTCTAAATAGCAAAGAATTTATTCACGTTTTAATGTACAGAAGTACAGAAATAGCACATATACTGAAATTTCTGTTCTGTGGAAACTTATTTCTGGACAGTGAATGGTCTTCACATTTCTGTTTTCTCTCATTTTTTAACCAAATTCTACTCCACTTTGGATGGCTGGGGGGTGGGATGGGAGGATTGTTTTGCTTTTCTTCATATATATATATATCTTCGAAAGTTTTCTGTTGTTGAGCATGGAGAACTGCAATATAGGAGTATGACCTCTGAGATTAATTTTTTTCTCCTCCATAGACCATATATAAGGATGAAGAATAAGGATTTTGAACAAATTCTAGAGGGAAGGGTAACACATACACAAGAAGAGAGTTCATTTCAGAAAATATATTTACAAAAAGTTTGTCTTCCTTAAGTTGATATCCTATCACATAAAACACTTTATTAACTCTGGTAACTATGGATCTTGCCTTCCTTTGCAAGAATATTACATCTGAATTCACACAATTATAAACATTTCTCAAGACAATGTTGTTTGAATAATTTATGGATTTTACCTTTGCCTGCCCAAGAATGCCTTTTAGTTACAGCTTGTTTACTTTATTAATGCTATTTACAAACATGTTTCCGTGTTCATTGCTTCAAAAAAAATGAAGACTGCCTTTTTTTTCCCCCTCATTACACATAGATACATGCAGAGCTGTTCCTAAGAGATACAGACTTAGCTGGATGAAATGCCAAGAATTTGAAAGAATCTTAGACAATGTATAAATATGTAGGAATCTTTGTTGCGTCTTTATGAGCTCATGTGCTTGAATTCTGAGCAAGGATAATGAGTAATTGTTTCTGATTCATGATTACAGATAGAATCCATAAGTTAAATCAGGAATGGAGCACATCCCCGAGGCAGAAAGAACTAATTGCTAGGATAGGATGGCTGAGACCAATTTCACATATCTTTAAGTACTAATTGGGAACAAATAGGTTAGGAGACTAATTCAAGTCTATAATTCATGCAAAGAGATCTTCCAGAAGCCAAAAATTTATTAGCTTTTCTTCTTAAACTTTCATCCAGAATATCCATGGTAAGGACATAAAAGAGTGCAGTCATGTCAGTGGTTACTGAAGTATCCTGAAAGACAACTGAAAGCTTTATGACAAAGACTGCAGTTGATGATTGTACCTCTATGGTACAAAGGACTTGTGGACAAATGAGGTGAAGATTGTTTTTTTGATTTTTTTTTTTTTCAGGAATGGGAAATCAGTTTTAGGGAAATAAGGATGTTATCAACTTCTCTACCTTTCGGTGTAAATGCTCATAGTATTTCTTCACCTTTGCTTTTATAGACATAACACATGTTTTAAAAAGCCACCACAGCAAACCAAGAAAGAATACAAGTAGTATTTCTCTACCCAGGTATGCCACCGAACAGCGTTCTGCCCCTGAAAAGAGAATAAATAAGATGTGAAACATAGTAATCCTTTTGCTTAATGCATTACTGTGAATGTTTAAATGAATAGAGAATACAGTATAAAATTATTAATAAAATAAAAATACAAAGAGAAAATGTGATTAAATGCTGATGATGGATGGGAGAATATGATTGTTCATGCTAAGTCAAAGGAGACGGGTAAATTACAAGGCACTTACTGAAAGATTTACTTGTAGGTAACTAGCGTTGAGAAACGTCTGGGTAACAGTGCCCACATTCAGTACATACTCATCCCATCCAGTTTTTCTTTGGTCATTCTTTGAATGTGTCACTGGTTATACTACCACGTAACAACCTACTATAGGATTTGTGTGATAGAACTTTGCTGGAATTCTTCTGATATATTTATTTCCCTCTCTGAAAAGATATTCTCTCTTTCCAACCCGTGCTGTGATATTAATCATCTGCTCTTAAATCAGATATTATTTTTCTATCTTGCATCCAGACTTCTAAACACTATTACTTCAAACACAATAATTAGCAAAAGAGGCACCTAGGATCAATTATAGTAATGTAAATCAAAGGAGAGAAAATAAAGGAAGAAGTGCTCAAGATTGTCTTGAAGAGTCCCTTAGAACTGCTGCCAAGACAGCCCTAGGAAAAAATATTTTGATAAAACAAAGTCCAGATAAGTGATGTGTCATCACAGAAAATAACCAAGGGAAACTGTTGTGGTTGTTGGACAAAAATAAAATATAAATTATGTCTAGCCAAAAAGATTTTATTTATTGTTCTATTATTTTTCTCAATATCTAGCTTCATAACAACTTCATTTTATACATGTTTAAGCAGTAAAGAAACCTGGTATAAGTGATGCAACTTACCTGGGCATTGCTCCTTAAAAAAGAAGTCTAAACATAATGTGTAATCCTGATGCAGTATAAGCAGGAGTGTAATTGGGTTTTGTTTATCCAATATATATGTCAATATGTGGATGGTACAACAGTCTATTGTGTTTGCTGGTAGGTAAATTTCTCATTCAGTGAGGAGATAGGTCTTATAAAAAAGCAAACACAGAACTTAATTGATAGTGAATGTTTAATTCATTTTCATAAAAATCAATAGTGTTCCTCAAGGGGATAAAGGTGAATTAATTCATTTATCTAGATCTTTAAAGCTGATGCATAGTAAACATGAGATATTTAATAAAGGTTAAAGAGTGCTTGTTGAGAGGCCTTCAAGATAGCAACATCATTTTGATTTGTTTGATTTCTTAACACCATGAGGATTATTTGTATTAAATTATTACTGTATCATTCCAGTACAGAGCAGGTGCTTCCTAGTGTTATGTTACTATTACTAGATATTTGCCACTCATGTAAATCATAGCCCAGCCAACAGCATCAAAAAGGAAAACAAGCCTAGGTTGTTGATGAATATTAGTAAAATTAATTGTTTTGATATGAAAAGTGTAAAAAATATATAGAAAGTATAGTCTGGATACTAAGCGCCAGTAATAGTCTCAAAAAATAAAGATCCAAAATACAGTAACCACTTTTACAAGCTTCTTGTTGGACCTGAGGGTTTTACAGTCTCAATAGCAATGCAWAGTATGAGGGACAAGAAAAACAGTAAAAGCTTAAAAAACAAAGGGCTTTCATACTGGTCCATTATTATTGATTTGTTTTTCTGTTCCTTCCTTTGATTATTTCATCATATGTTTTTTTTCTACAACCATTGCCCATTTACTGCCTGCTACAAATCATAAAGCATAGAGAAACAAAACCCAACTGAACAAGCAAAGAAACAAACAAAGATTCAAAAGAAATACCACTTCTGGGTGGATTTAAACATACAATGRATTTAAATGTATTTAGACCCTTATTTTGCAAATCTCTTTGCACATGTATGAATCCACACACAAGAAACCATAGGATTACTCCAGGGCATGCCTAGAATTTTCTATTGATATAATTGTTATAGAAGTATTATTACATTGTGATATGGATAGTCTTGGTGAGACTGGACAGTTGAAGACATAATAAAGGATATAATTTCTCTTAACATTCAGAATAATTCAAAAGTAAACCGAACACCTCAGTCACTAACATTTGTTTAGTAAGAAATATTGTTTGATCTGTTTGTTTGCCTTCTTTTGAAGCAAGAATGAAACAATTTATTATTGATGATCAGGCAGGTCTCAGCTGCTGACAGAAATACTAAGTGTACGTTGCATTTCTAAATTCAGCTCACTCCTTTCCAAAACTGGCAAAGGATAGGCAGAACTACAGATTCAGTTGCACATGCAAAACACATCCCCTCGCCCCCAACACACACTCACACTAGGAGCTCAACTGCATTGGTCTATATTTGACAAAGAACATTTTCAKCTATGAAAAATTTGTTTTAGAGGATATAAATTAAAGCAAGGCTTGTCTCCAATCATTGCCAAGAGTTGCCAGATATCCTAGGTATAAGACTTAATTGCATAAGCTGCAAATCCAATGAGGAGTGGTGTAACTATTAGTCCTTTGTGGAACTTGATAATCAAAAACAGAGAAATGCATGTGAGTTCTGTCCCTGTGTTCAACACTGTGAATTTGGGCAAGTTTCTAATCCTTTACAGTCAGCTGTGTAAAATGGGAACGATGCCATTTAGTCAGGTTTATGATAATTGTTCCAAATGTAATGGGAAGTCAGTAAGATAACCATGAATAGATTGCAAGTTCTTACATGAAGGTCTAGTCAAGGGCTGACTTGTAGCATGCAGCTACTATAATAACATGACACTGTGAATTAATAGCATATTAGCTACATACTATATCTCTAACTACAAATACTGTATAGGAAGTTATAGACAGATACTACTATGTAATAAAGGTGATAAAGGCATCTCTGCTCATATTTCAGCTACCTCATATTATTAAAGCGTAAAGAATGTGTCTAGAAACTATTATAGAATAGTTGGTTAGCATACTCTCTATTTTGATTGACTACACAGACCGCTTTAAGGTATCTTGCTTATATGTCCATACTTCTATTCACAACATTGACCTTGGTTTATGTTTTCTTTACCGCTGCAGTAAAATGGTCATCATGTGGCTTTGTTAGATTACTTTATTTTGTTTTGCCTTCTTTTTTTTTTTTTTAAAAGGAAACACTATTCTTCCAGATGTTCCAGAGGAAGAAAAAAAAAAAAAAAAGGAGAAAACATTTAATTAGCTCTGGCCCCAAATAATAAACAAGATATCATATTTAAGAATAGAGTAGTGGATTGCACAAAATGATGTTCTTATTTTTAAGTAAATAAGAAGTCAACTCATCTTCAGACTACTGGAAAAATATGGATTTATTTGTTCCGCTGAATCTTTATAACGATGCTAATGCTTCCGGTGTTATAATGAAACATCCTTTCCCAGAGGTTTCAACTATAAGCTCATTATCAGCCACCACATGATAAATCATTTCACTATGCRCACACAAATGTGTTCTAATCATATACCCGTTAAAAAACTGTACCTCCAAATATAGATAGCAAAAGTGGGTACATGAACTATCAAGATGCAAAGATTACATCTACACTGCATTACCCAGTTCTGTACAGAGATATTCAAACTAGCCCAAAACAAGTTGGTTCTGGAATTAGGAGCAGYATTGTTGTGCCAGCATGGTGCTGTGCCAGAGCTAATTAATCCTGCTAGAAGGCTATCCTGATGCCAAGACCCAAGTGTATATCTCTATATGATGCTGCACTGTTCTTTATATACATACCAGGTTGTTTAGACATCCCTAATATGGTACTGCATTGYGTGGTGTAGGAATACCCAAAGATTCTGATTTACAATGCATAACCCAATAACATTTGAAACATTAATGCAGCATTTAGTGTTTAAACCTGTATTGTTATGAAAACTAATTACATTTTCAAAACCTAATTATATGGCAACAGAATTTCACAGCCTCTGAGATTTAGGTGGTTCCAACACTACTTCAGAGAAAAAGGTTGGTACTATTCCAGACTAGAGTTTTTGACTTAATTTCTAAAGGTATGTCTATACTGCAGTTCAAAGGTGCAACTGCAGTTTATGTAAACATGTGAGCAAAAGTCAAAGTAGCTAACCCTGATACTGCTGAAAATCTGGCCATGACAACATAGATGTCAAAGTGAGTGTACTGTGAAATAGTGGGTAAGTACTCAGAGCATAATGTCTGATGTGTTGTAGTCCTAAAGTGCAGAAGATATACTTGTTCAAGGAAATTTAGACAACAGGGAAGCTGCTAGAGTTTACTGCTATTAATGTCTGAACTGACTGGTTTCAAGAGACTAGTTATTTGCTTGCATAACCTACAGTTGCACCAATAAACAGCAAGACACATACACTGAGTTTGTCATTTTATTTTTATGCCTTAATCAGAAAATTAGCCCTGCTCTTGTAGATATACTACAATTCGTCAACTTTAGACTTCTTGCTATCCCTAAAAAGAACACAGACCCATATCTCTACCATTGCAATAGTAACTAGGACATGTGATTAAAATTAAGGAAAACTAGGAAATTAATAAGGTAACTATATGCTATCTAAGAGTGACAAAAAGGATCCAGATCCTTTGCATAGTGGGGCCATCCAGAGCTTTGTTTCATATTTTCCAGCTGTCTCATTATGGTAGTCTGCATTACTTAGAAGTTCARTGAGCAAATTTTGCCCAATTCTAAGTCTGAATAAATACCAATATTTGTACAGATTTCAATCAGATAGAACATGTTTTAAGCAGTAACTTCTATGACTCTATGCCCAGATACCTAGTTAAGTGACTTAACCTACTCAGAGTACTAAATATGCAGTCTCTGCACATAGTAGTAAGATTTGTGGCCTTTCAAATTAGGCCCATTACAGAGAGTGATACAAAGAGTCACCTTAAAAAGTAGCATTTCTTTAAATTCTAACTGAAGTAAGAAAAATCAAAAGCCTTGGTAAAAATGTGTTTATTAGAAGTTTTTGATTTTGCTTTCTGATTCTCATTTTTATCTCCTCTACAGTTCAGAAAAAATAATACAAAAAGAAAATTCAAATTTCATATCTACTGCACATTATTTAATCTATGCTTGATAAAATCACTCCTAAGTGTTAAATGCTTTCTGGCTCTTCTTTAAGAAGCAGACCAATTTGCCTTACCCTCTTGATAGATTATTACTTTGTTCTTATGATGATTTCCCTAATGCTAAAGAACATAAATGCAGGAGCTGGTAGCTTATCTAGTATTTTGATACACATCATGGTCCATTAAAAAAAAAAAAAAAAGTATCCCTAACTGGTAGTATATGAAATATATAGACTAAATGACCAGGAAATAAATTTAGAACTTTTCTCTGCAATGACCATCCTTCATTTCCAAGCCATTCTGCTATCACAGTTGTCTTCCCTGTGGTTTTTAAATCAATATTGATCTAGGAGCTTTGTAGGAACCCATGCTGACARCTCTGCAATCACTGTCTTTTCTTTTTAGTTTTGTTGAGCAAGTGGAACTTCAGCAATTTAAAACTGCATGTGAGCAGCCCCATCACAACTAATAGCTCTTCAGGACATGTTGGCATCTCTGGAGGAGCACCTTAGATCCTAATCCTAATGTCTCTGACTATTCAGTGATGTAGTGGTAATTATATAGGTCAGTGCATATCTTACATCAGTAGAGTAGAGAAAATGTGATGGTCTAGTGTGAAAGCAAGTAAGACATTACAGTGATTCATGAAATAATATATAGATCAAATATATCTCAGCAGAGAAATATACATCAAGTAGAAATATATTYGTATGCACCATGTAGCATGTGATAAGCACATTTATTGGCTTATTTATAGACAATACAAAGTCAAAAGATTAAAATAATCTAATGTAAGGGAAGGGTGGGAATTTTAGACTACTATGCTTCAATACCTTTTTTCTTTCTTGGGTGGGGGAGCACACTTGCTTTTAATTAGAGGTGAATAGAAAATAATTTTCCTATTCTACAGGATGTATGAATATTTAAACATTAGGGTTTCAAGTGAGAATGATAGGAACCTTGAAAATTTAAGGTGATCCCTCTTTCTCCAGAAAAGATAGAATGATCGATCAAATGGTATTGTCTAATATTTTAAAAATATTTTATTTCCTTTTCTTTTTTATGTGTTAATTATAATTAATGTTTTAAATGAAGACTTTCTTCAAATTAACATTTTCTTCCATTTACCAGATATTAAAATTAGATGTTTCAACAATTTTGAAGCATTCTTTAAAACATTTTTGAAATGGAACATTCTTTTAAACAGTCCTTTCCCCCAAAATAATTTCAATTTCAGTAAGTGAATATAGGTTGGAAGAAGGGGATGGGAAGCTTCTTTCCAAAAAAATTGTAATTTTTCTAAATTTATTTCCAAAACCACTGCTAATCTACATGTCTGCAGTGTGTGAAAGGACATTTTCAGAAGCAGGTGAAAAACGATGTTGTGATTAAGGCATTGGACTATGACTCAGGAGGTCGGTAAACATGTGAGCTTTGCCACAAGTTTCCAGTGTGATCTTGTGTAATTTACTTACTCTCTGTCTCAGCCTGCTCTTCTCTATGAATGAAACAAGGCTACATTGCAGAGGCATTGTAAGCATAAACATATTAATGTCAAACTGCTATGGTGATGAAGGTTCTGTAAGTACCCACATAAAAATAGTCATGGCACTTGGACTGCAGTTCATTCAACAACTAATGGAAAGCTCTATTTCTTTGCATATAAGTAGAATAGAACTCTTCAAAGCAGTTACTCATTATTGTAATAAATTATTGATTATAGTATCATTCTTATCTTTAAAATGAAATAGTCTCTGCAAATATGTCCTTTGTGTCCTTAACTCACCCACTAAGCATTCTTTTCAAGGAATGCTTTTAGCATACTAATATTTGTGTTTCTTCTGAATTTAGATCAAATATTAAGGGCTCAAAACACTTTTTAGAATGCTCTGTTTATAAGCACAATCAATACCATTGTGTGATTCAGATGGATAGGTAGATCCATCGGTTGAAACACCTCTCAATATTTCAGTACTAATAAGCATCTGTCAGAATTTAAGGTTCCTGAAAGGTCAATTTTATAGAATCAGCATTGACTTGTCCCACCATAGTAATGGTGCTTCTTAAGACTTCTGGAAGTCTGCTACTGCTTCCRAATAGGATACTTAGACTGAGATCCAAAACAGATGTAGGCACCGAATAAAAGACAGAGAAGGCATCTGTGCGCCAGCATCTGAATATTAGCATTAATGTTCTATACTTTAGGTAGGTTTAAGAAAGGAAGGAGAGTGCCATTACTGTAGAAGTAAGTAAACTGTATATCTGAAGTATACGATTAAAAGCTAGGCCGTGCATGTCTACATGAAATGACACCGTTTTAGATTAATCTTTAGTAAAACACAATGTAAAGTCAGAATTGTGATGGATTCATTTGCCAAAAGTATTCCTTCTTTCCTAACAAAAGTATACAGAGTATACAGAAAGCAAGAATACAAGAAAACAAGCAAGAAAGCAAGAAAACAAGGAAGCAAAGAAAGGAAAGAAGGAAAGAAGGAAGGAATGACTACCCTTGTCTACAAAATCTCTTACACTGAAAAGAAAATGAGTTTGAAAACTTTAAGTCCATAAAACTTAATGGGTTTTACTTTGCTTATGTTTTATGTCAAGCATTGCATGCCTAAAAGCTTCTACAGAATAACCTCATTGTTTACTAATTTCATTGCAGAGTATTTGATTAAGAAACAAAATGAACTGCTTTTAAAATATAGCTTGATCTTTTCTGGTTGACATGAATTGGAAAGTTAGGTGATGAAAATAAAAATCATTCCAATAAAAATATATTGTAAGTAAATACTACTATGGAAGTCTTGGAAACACTTAATCTTTTTGAGCATTTAAGATATTTGTTTTCCCTTTAAAATCAGTACCATTACACATTTTAAGTCTAGTATAACTGTTGAATATATTTTTGACGTTCTATCTAATAAGCAACTTCTTTTCTTCTGTTAATGTGTTTTATGCTCAAATGACTAACTTGTCTTATTCATTTTCCAAATTTCATGTGTCTATTTTTGAAACTACCTTTCATTAAGGTAGTTTTGTCAAGTAATTAGTAATTTTCCTCATCTCAAGGCAACTATAACCTTCATTTTTTGTTGTTTTATTCTGATCATGTTTAGTTTGATTTATTCTCTCTCAAAATAAATATTTTACTGGCTCCAGAATATGAATTAATATTATGACAGATATGTGTGGCTAGCAGAGTACCATACAAGTTATAAGGTTATTTGTTAACAAAAACAACTTGGCTCAGAAGTCAGAAGCTTTTTCCCTACTCCTCCCCACGTCTCTGCTATGGAATTTTAATTTGTCTAGGCTGTCATAAACTCCATTAGGAAGTCAGGCAGTTTCTATGGTGAAAATCAGGCTTCTATGTCTCATTTACTTTGTGCCCTGTCAGAGGCCCACTAAATAGTTACATATGTGTGGCTGTTACCATGATCTTAAAAAACAGTGAAGCAGAGTAAGGATAGAAAAAGTGAATTTAGTTGCTCTGTTATGCTCCGACTTTGGTGACTTACATCGGCATCTAAAGGAATACATTATGCCAGCAAAAGCCATCATCAAGGACCAGCCATAACCCACAGGCAATAACACTACACAAGGGCATATAGTCATCCATGTTCTAAACTAGTCATGCACTGTTTCTTACATTGAGACTTTATTATTTATTTCAACTACTTTTATCTCTTATCATTTGTACATACATGTGCAATGCAATTTGAAAGTTAAGGTCTGCTGTTTTAGATGTGTCACACGTAAATCTGGATCTCTCTGTCTGACCTGGTTGTATTTGTCTAAAACATTTTTCCTATTTTATCATGCATAATACTACTTTGGAATCATTATAAATAAAATTGAATGCCTTGCCAAGGATTAAAAAAGATGGTAGTTATTTTTCATTCTATACATAAGTATTTCTTAATTCTGAATTGCTGATAGAGCCCAACAAGCACATAATTTGATCTCAAAGTTTTGTGAGCTGAGATATGAAGAAGGCTTCCCAGCAAAACTGACTTTTCTTTTCAGTGGTATACAACAGCATGGAATAGTTGGTGAACTATAAAATTTGATTCAGCCACTTCATACTCTCAGGTAGCCTAATAATATTTTTAAAATTGAGTTACAGTCTCTCTCCCTCAGTCCTACACATCCAAATAGAGGAGTAAGTGAGACATGAATTAAAAAGCACAGAAATTCAACTCTCATAATAAAACCTACTGTTGCAGTGCAGTTTAAGACTCAGAAATCTATGTAGCACACCAGCATCATAACAGGAGGGAAGAAAAGAAGGGGCAGCAGAAAGAAAGATGAGGTCAGGTAACAAGACATTTAGCCAAGCAGATCCCCTGCTTGAGAGGCCTCAGATCTGCACATTATGGTCTTTTTTTTTTTTTTTTTTTTAATGTAGTGATGTATAACATAAATCACAGAATCACAGAATCACAGAATGGTTGAGGTTGGAAGGGACCTCTGGAGATCATCTAGTTCAAGCCCCCTGCTCAAGCATGGTCACTTAGAGCACGTTCCAAGGATTATGTCCAGATGACTTTTGAATAACTCCAGAGAAGGAAACTCCACAACCTCTCTGGGCAGCCTGTTCCAGTGCTCTGTCACCCTCACAGTAAAGAAATTTTTTCCTCATGTTCAGATGGAGCTTCCTGTGTTTCGGTTTGTGCCCATTGCCTCTTGTCCTGTCGCTGGTCACCACTGAGAAGAGTCTGGCTCCATCCTCTCTACACCTTTCCTACGCGTTGATAAGATCCCC
>NW_020448252.1:1561019-1587657 GCF_003343035.1 Apteryx rowi
CTCTGAGCTCTGCCATTCAGCCAGTTCTCAATCCACCTCACCCTCTGCCCATCTAACCCACAATTCCTGAGCTTGCCTATGAGGATGTTATGGGAGACAGTGTCAAAAGCCTTCCTGAAGTCAAGGTAGACAACATCCACTGCTCTCCCCTCATCTACCCAGGCAGTCATCCCATTGTAGAAGGCTATCAGATTGCTTAAGCATGATTTCCCCTTGGTGAAGCCATGCTGATTCCTCCTGATCACCTTCTTATCCTTCACATGCTTAGAGATGGCYTCCAGGATGAGCTGCTCTATCACTTTTCCAGGGATGGAGGTGAGGCTGACTGGCCTGTAGTTCCCTGGGTCCTCCTTCCTGTCCTCTTTGAAGACTGGAGGGACAGTAGCCTTCTGCCAGTCCTCAGGCACCTCTCCTGTTCTCCATGACCTTTCAAAGATGATGGAGAGTGGCCTAGCAATAATATCCGCCAGCTCCCTCAGCACTCGTGGGTGCATCCCATCGGGGCCCATGGACTTGCAGGYGTCCAGTTTGCCTAAATGATCTCTAACCCGATCCTCCTCGTCCAAGGGAAAGTCTTCCTTTCTCCAGACTTTCTCTCTTGTCTCCAGGGTCTGGAGTTCCTGAGGGCTGGCCTGAGCAGTAAAGACTGAAGCAAAGGAGGCATTCAGTATCTCTGCCTTCTCTGAATCATTTGTCACCAGGGTCTCTGCCTCATTCAGCAAAGGGCCCACATTCTCCCTAGTCTTCCTTCTGTTACTCATGTATTTAAAGAAGCCGAATAGGAATAACATTCCTGTTACTCCAGCTAAGTCTTATCTTTCACTGTGTTATAAATCTTATAGAAGTCACTYACCACCGAGAGACTTGTGGGAGGCCTAGCAAGAGAATTCCTTCTCATAGAAATGTTCTGCCTTTTAGGGTCCCAGTATTTCCCCTAATCCTTAGGCTCTTTATCTGTCCTAATTCCACATGGGAACCATCTGCAGAAAATACTACCAGATTAATCTCCTATATTCTCAAGAATCCTTTTGCTTTAGAGAAGCTAGATGTGACCCTCAGACAACATGAAAAGCAGGCAGATCATAAAATTTAAGCTGCATAAATGGTGACATTTATGGTTAATGTATTTCATCAGGCAGAAACAATAAATCCATCTCTAGATCTCAGCATTTTTCAGTTTCCATAGATTTCAAAACGAAACCTGGTATCAAACATTTWAAAAAAAAAAGTCTTTCTTGCTAATATAGCAAATTATTCTTATCCGTAATGGTCGAAGCTGGACACATTTGCATGGTTTTCCTACTGAAATTATTTATTCAGTAAAATCCACAAACTCATAACYGAGAGCTATCATACTTAAATTCTCTTCATTAAGCATTGCATTTTATGACCTAAAAATATTTTCAGCTGAATTTCCTTATAACTACTGCACATACATGGCTAGTCAAGTTGATCTGRGGAAAAAATAAATATGTACATACATATGTTCATGTGCATATACATGTATGTATGCATATACATTCCCTGTGGGTGCTCAGCTAATACAGTTATCCAAGGCCTGCTTTCTGCTGGAAGAAAGCATCTTTAGTTATAATTTAATATCCTATCTTACCAATGTTAAGAAATAAAATTACTCTGACTTTAGCTTTGCATTTTTCTCTCAGTACATACACTCTTTGCTCTTTTTCCTACTCCCATTATTCTCTACTGCCTTGTCAAACCACTCCCCCCCACACCCCAACCCTGGTTCCTCTAGGTCTGTCTTCCTTTTTCAAAACAGAATAAACTGTCAAGGTCCTGAAGGCATAACTAGCCCACCCTGTCCCTAGCCACCATGGGCTCCCCCCACCCAGCCCGGCCCCATCTCAGCCCAGCCCGGGGCCATCAGTCGCTGTCCCGTGACACCGCAGTGGTGCCAGCTCCAGCCTGGTTCTGTTTTAYATTCCCTTCTCATAACAGGGAGTATATCTAAAATCTCAGAAAGGCAGGCCTGTCCCTTGATCATGCTGAAGTTCTTCAGGAAAATTTACAAAAGATATAAACTACTTTCAACAGGATTGTTACTCTAATTTCCCAGCCTGCATCCTCCCTTTTTGGTAACATTATCCTCTTGACAGTGCACAAAGTCCAGATCTCGCCTCTTAAAAAGACCAGCTATTCTCTATATATCTGTATGCATAGCATGGAAGACAAGAAGTGGACTGTGTTTGCAGATGAGAAAAAATATACCTGTGCGTAAAAAAATAAGACCAGAAAAGCACAGAAAAACCTGTGAGGAACAGTCAGCCAGCTATATCTTCTCCTACCAGGTCTCCACTAGACTGTTCTCTCTAAGAACACACTGTAAGGATGTTGCAGTCGGCTAGGTGTGCTTTGTGTTGAAGATACACATGAAGAGAAGTCATACCACATCTAATTATGTGAAGCATTGTACAAAAAATGGAAATAAACCTAATGGTCAGGCAGCTTTTGGTGTAGTATGGTAGTAACTACTAATAACAGGAGCTCTTTTCATCATATGGAGGTCTGATCAACTCATTTGGCTAAATGCAGGCCAACCAAACCAGAAGAAAGTAGAAGTCTTCCTAAGTTTTGGTGTCTTAAAAACTTTTTTTTCACTAAAAATATCTGATAAAAAGATAACCTGTCCCAGAGTGCAAACTAGAACCCAGGTGCCCTGCCTTGGATGAATTCCCCCTATATTGCTATTCAAATTGCTGTACGACTGCCATCCTTCCTGCCCTCTCTTTTTAACACTGTCTAGTCTATCTATCTGTCACACTACGACACAACTTTGACTGGAAGAGTCAATGTACATACTGCTTACCCCTACTTAAGGTATATTTCTGGTCCATTAGGAGTAAGAGTTTTAAATGCTTTACGGGTTTAATAGAAACCAGTGTGCTCATGTAGCAAGGGGAAAAGAAGAAGACTGATGCATTTGCATTTCTTTCACTAAGTGATATGGAGTCAAGAGGTGACCAGGAAGCACCTAGTTTCTACTGTGTTCCCATGGATCTGTTTATATACATGTAATCACTCTGCCCAAATTTCCCATTTGTAAAATTGTGATTGCAGTGCTCTGTATTTCACAGATGTGAAGGGTAGCTTCATTAAAAGGGAAACTTAAATGGGGGTAGTGGGAGACCTGTGGGTATCTCAAATAATAAAAAATATATATATATGCAGATCTCTTTCCACATGACAGTCAGATGAGGCCATGGGGTTAAAAAATGAAAGCAGCAAGGAAAGGACAGAAACAGACAGGATGTGGCATGTGAACAAAAGAAATGCTGATTCAGGAAGGAAAAGGTTTCAGAAAACTAGGTGTCCAGGTTAGGCTAGCCCCTATGGCAGAACTATGCCTGAGTGATTTTGCATAGCAGAAAATCCAGCCTGACATTGACCTTGTCAACATTGCAACCACAATCTTTTCACAAGGATAATTTTTGCTTGAAACAAGGATTTCAATATATTCAAAACACACATGATGTCCTTTAGGATAACATAAATTTCTTCCATTACTTCACAAACCAGTCATGACAAACACAAGAGATTTCCATTTTTGACTTGCTTCGGTTTCCTCCTTCTTTAAATAGAAGTAGAGAATCACTGAAGTCATACAGTTTTATCCTATTTTGTCAAGGTTCTCCTAGTATCAGCAGAGGATTAGACAACAATTGCCAGTGGTTAGTTACCTCCCACACATATTCTTTACTGTTATAGTTTTTGTATCTTTGCATATAAAGATCCAAAGTTTTGCCTTTTTCTTATTGCCTAAGAGAATATAGTTGCACGAAGATCATGGGAAAAACAGAAACTATAAAATAACAGATACAAAAAAAAAAAAAACCTCAGAATCTTCAGTATGAATATGCAGTGATAGTGAAACATTGACTGAGCAGCCAAGTATTTTTGCTGCAGAACTTACTGAGAAAGAATAAGCATTCTTTCTTAAAGTGAAGATGTGATATTACAAGATGGGAAGGGCTGTTCCTCTGCAATCCCTTCATTCTTCCTTCCTTTGCTTCTTCCCCACAAATCTTTTCAAAGTTTCACATTATGAGAAAATGTATTTCCAGCCAAGACGGTCAGGGCAAGGCTCCTCATGTAAGCTCCTTGGGGAGCTTACAAATACAGTCAGAGCAGGTATGTTCCCATTGCTCACACAGCCATGCTCTGAGGCTCAAGAAGTAGGAAAGTAAATGGCAAATAGCTCAAGAGACATGACTTTGGACTCCAGCTGGGGTGGCACTGCCATGGTGGTGGTTGATATGACAAGTTGATTCTTTGATGACATGCAGTATTAGGCTTGAAAGAGACAAACAAAATAATGCCAAGTTGTTGAACCTTTTCTAAAAGCATAATTACTCTTCTGACCTTGTTTAGACTTTTCTACAGAAGTGTCAGTCGAATCAGTATTACAGGGTTAGCTGGGTTTAAACATGTTCTGGTCAATGAGCAGAAAAATCACTTTTGAAAGCCCTTAGCTGGTATTCCTTGTAGACATGAAAAATAAGTCTGTCCATGTCACATAGTCCTACACTTGTCTCTAAACTCCTTAAAGCTGGTCACCTGGGGTTACTTAGTGCTTCATATTTAAAGCTTTGTTTACAGTAGAATGAAAACACAGTATGAGATACAAACTGACTTTCTGTGGAAAGAATTTTTTTTTGGTCACAGCTCAGATTAAACAGCTGCAAAGCTTCATCAGGAAAGAGATATAGTGAACTTTACTTTCAGTTTTATGTAGCTGATTGAATCCAATTTTAGTTAATAACCAAACCATCCATGCCATTTGAATATTTAAGCAGTTTGTTTCCTTGGATGAAACTCATCTTGCCTAATTTTAGACTTCAGAAAACTTAAGACTTCCAAAAGGTGACTCATCTCATCTTAAGGCCAATATCTAAGACAGATCACATGAAACACACTTCAGACATGATTATTCTACTCCACTGACTATAAGCAGACGTTAGGATAACTTGATCAGACTTTAATGTCTAACTTTAACATTTCTAAAACTAGGTCAAATGAATACCATCTACAGTATCAAAAGATGCAYAACACCAAACATCTTTGTTATCAATCAAAGCAAAACCTGTATTGCAACAGCATAGATGAAATTTTTCTCCACCTCATTAGAGTCAGGACACTATGTATCCAGCTGTCAGTCCTACCTTTGATCATTATGTTCTACCTTTACCTAATGGTAAGTGTTTACTGTATTTTATTAACTCCTGTGAATCAGCATCTTCCTCTTTTTCTCCCTTTTCTTCATTTTCAGTCATTGCTTTGTTGAATTTCCACAGGACACTATAACTTCCCTTTATACTTCTATCACATCCCTGTGRGTCTGCCTGTTTGTCCTGTCTATATCAAATTCCTTGTTCTTTTCAACTTTTTCCATGGTCTTTCTTTACTTCTTCTTTTCATTTAATCTATGTTTCTCAGTCATAATACTCAAATGGAGAGCAAGACAAGTAACTTCATAGAAAAATTCTCTATTTTGCCAAGTGTACTGTTGGCAGGGAACAGCTTTAGGCACTGTATGAAACAAGTTCTTCAGTGGGAGATGGGAAGTAGAACCTACCACTGCATGTGAAAACTTTAGAAAACTAAGTGATGCTTCAGTCCTAAGTAAAGTTTAAGTGTACAGTAATTTAAACAGTGTCTATATTTGGGGCTTCACAAGAACATTTCTGTACAAGAGGACAAGAGTTCAAGAGTAGGTTTTTTTGAATGTACAGATTTTTAGCTGAGTAATGCTGCTGCCTATTGTAATTCTGTGTGTAAATTTCAAATGTTTCACATGGCATAACAAGAATCTGTAGCAACTTTGAGTTTTTGAAATATTATTGAAATTTACCTTTTTTTTCCAGCTGCTGTCTTTGCAGAGCATCCTATTTCCACAACACAACTTTTCTACTGAAAAGAAATGCATGTGGTCACTTCATTGCTGCTGCAGCTCACACCTTGTATATGCCAAAGGCATTCCCCTGTCACTTGAAACAGAATGGAATTCTGCTTCAGAGTACCTTGAAAACTGTGGGGTCCTGGAGGAACGGTGAGTACTCAAAACCTCTGAAAGCCACAATGTTTGAATTCAAATATAAGACATTTTTGTATTAGATAGAAAAGGGGTATTAGTAACAATAAGCATAGAAAGTGATGCTCTGATGAGAGAAGCAATAGACCCATTTTACTGAATTAGTGGCAGATGATAGTAAAGCTAAATCTAGTCTTTGATCATCTAGAAACTCAATGAACAAAAACAATAATTCCAGTGAAAATACAGTTTCTGTTTTCCAAGGGCCTTCAGGTTAAATGTAGTTAATGCCTGAGAATATTTGTAAATTGAGAAGGGTTTTGTGAGCTAGTATTTATTGTCATATTTTAATTATACATTCCTTTGAATATATATTTGTCTTTCCTCACAGGCTTGTCTTTACAAAAAATTAACATAAACTAGAATCTTCTCTGGCATAGAAACAGAAACTATATAATTTCTATACAAACAGAATCATTACACAGCCAGGCAAATGTGACAGTCATCATGTGCTTTCTTTGCTGCACAAAAATCCTACTTCAGTGTCCCAAGATTTCATTAGCACTCTAGTACATCAGTCTGCTGCATTTAGTGAAGTTCTTTTACAGAAAAACACCCTTAATTTTTATGTCAATTAAAAGAGTATTTTCTTTATACACTTATGAAGTTGGAATATTTTCCAAGTCTACTTCTAGGACGGTGATATAAAAAAATGTATATTTCTTTTTTAATAAGATGCTTTTTGATCTTCAAAGGACTTTTTTTGTTGACCGACTGTAGAACACAATACTTCCAAGTTCTTCTTGTGCTTCTCCAACTTCTACCACATCCCTGTGAGTCTATATGTCTTGTCCTGTCTGTAACAAATTCATTGTTCTTTTCACTTTTTTCCAGGGTCATTTCTTATTTACTACAATGCTTTTCCAAGTCTTTTATATATTTCTTCCTCCTTTTATGCTTCTGATCTGAATAGCATGACACTTCCTTTATTTCTCTTTTATGCTGCCTGGACATATGTGTTACATCTATGAACCTTCACTTTCTGAAAAGCTCACTATACTGAAGTATTTTCATGTTCTACTAATTTGAATAGAACCTCAATTTTAAAATTATTGCTGAGTGGATATTTACAAAGCAATAATTCCGAAACTTGAAAAACTACCTAATAGGCAGGTACATTGAAAGAAAAAAAAAGAACAAACAACCATAGTTCAATTTTATTCAAAGATTTGACTAGATTTTGATTCAATTTCAGATGACATTTGAGCAAATTCCCTTTCTTGTCATATTCTTACAAGGATTTAAGGTTGTAGCTGCAAACTAAGCAAAGCTGATTTAGCTGAATTCCACCTTAACCCCAGAATAAAATTCAAAGGCTAAAATATGTGAATATAAACCAAAGAAGAAATAATGGAAAACTGAAATGTCACAGTAAAATTGGCTAAAAAGCTTCTGCCTTTTTTATTCCTACTCCTGGAAAAGCTGGGGGGGGGGAAGCAAAGCAAACTAAAACCAGACTTTTAAAGTTATTGAAAGTTCTCAGCCCCATAAAATCTAGTTAGAAAACACAGAGGCAAAATAGTCTCAAGGCTTTTTTACGGAACTTGAATATTCTTCTTGAAAATCACCAATGAGTATGTCCATTTTCATTAACATCTTTTAGTAAACACTTTTTCTTCTTTTATTTTCATAAAATTTAGCTCTGAATTTGAATCATGGGTTAGCTAACTAAAACAATGTCTGAGTAATTGTTTGATTCAAAAGGGGACAGAAAATAAGCTTTTTTATTATCCATAATTGCATATTGCAAGGTTCACTGATATTTTTTCTATCGGTATTGATCACTGTCAGAAGCAGAACATTGGTTACTTAGGCTACTCCCCTGACCTCATATACCAGGATATAATTTTATGAAACATCATTTGTCAAAAACAGTAGCAGATTCTAAAATCAGACTTCCAGTATCATTCTTTCTGCTGCCCTTGCTTCTTCTAAATGTRTTTTTCAGGGATTTTACAGTTCATTTTTAATCACTCACTGATAGAAAGTTCTTCTTGCACTAGAATTACCCATTATCAGAATTTCTGATGCCAGAAAATTTCTATCTTTGTCTAAAATGCTGTTCTAACTTCATTTTCTGTTTGTATGCAGTCTTAAACTTTATAGGCTAAATCTGTAACTATTGCTACATCCTGCAGTGAAGGTGGGCACAGGAAGAGTTTGTTCCCCCATTTATAATTCTTTCCTCATCTCCTTAGCTTGGTGTGTCGATAAACTTCAGTTTTCAGACAAAAGCATTATTAAATATTTGCTGCATATTAGTAATTTTTATTTGCTTTGTTCGTTCATTTCTCAAAGTCCCATTGTCATTTTTCTTTTACCATATCTCTGAAGTATCTTTTTATTCTGAGGATTAGGGCAAATACTAATCCAACYTGGGTATTGAAAATGACCTACAATATCAGTTTGGAAGGCTTCCAGCTGTAGAAAAATCTCACCTTTCTACTATCTACACATTTCCTTTCAGAATACTATCTTTCACAAAAGAGGCCTTTGATCCACCAGTTAGAACCRTATTTTTATTTTGCTGGCTGATTTTGCAGATAATTTCAGTGTCTGTTCTGTTATTTCTTATTTTTCCCATATACTATACAACAGCTGGTAGGTACATATAAAAATATCTAGTTAATCTCTCTAGGTCAGAGATGTGTACCCACAACTGATCAACTTTACAGGAAACTAGTCTTCAATTTTGTCATTACGCTTTCAAATATTTGTAGCAAAAAGGAATTTTGTAGAGACTTGATACCTAAAAAGTAATACCCTGAAGTGACTTCTACTATTTGTTTTTCAAATGACTATGAATTATTTTATCCTAGCCCTAAATTTTCAGTTTGTATTAATGCATGTCTTTATACAGCTATAAATGATTGTGCTATATAATTGTTTAAGGAAAAAAATGGATGTTCCAGTCTCACCTATGGAGATTTTGTCTTAGGTGACAGGTATTTAGCTGATGTTTTCTGCTAAAATGATGAATGCTAATACTGCTAGTGTCCAACATTGATTTAGATCAGCAACTTTCAGGCAACATTGTCTCTCTAGCAATTCACTGATTTCAAATATGATACTCATAGTAGTCCTCCAATGAGATTTAACTTTGATATGCAAGGCCTTAGGCTGCTTCTGCAGAATCTCAAAATTAAATGTATCAGCCAAGCATATTATTTCTTTTCTTTTATTCTTGAGGAAAATCTTTTACTACAAGAATGAATTTGTGTTTATTTTTACTTTTAATTCACAATGCAATTGCTTACACTTTACCACTATTCCTAATCAACTAAGGATCCTGTCACAGTAGTGACTGGAAACTATATGGCTCAGACAAAGATGAACAAAAGGTCACTATGACTAGACACTTGCAGGACAGCCTCTCCATTAGGAAACAACTGAGTAATGAAGGTTTTTACCTTTAATTTATCTTCCTCCCCCCCCCCCCCCCCCCCAGGTTAAGGTTCCATGTTCAACCCTTTTTGTGAACCATATCAACTCTTGGTCTCAGTCTACTAGAAATACGTTTTTTAGGTTAATTATTAATTGTGCAAATGTTTTCTGTATTACAAATTAGCCCTGAAGCTTTTGGTCTTCATCTTAATCTATTCTCTGTCCAAAGACTTTGTTAGTTTAGTTTCCTTTCTCTGTTGCTATTGTTATCGACACTGAACCTGTCATTTCACATGGCATAGCTAAGCCTCTCTCAGCCTGTTTATTTGTCACTGAAACATCAGCTTTGAGGCATAGAACTGTACTGTTTAAGGCTTCATTCTTTACTCAGACAAAATGACACTGAAGCATGGACATTACTGATGGAGATTCAGTTTGAAAACTACCAGATTAAGGTGCCAGAAATTTCAAGTGGGCAAACTGTCCCAACAAGTTCAGCCACTAGCATGGTCAAATGCTAAGGACTCAGATTATGAATTTGCTATAAAATCAAGAATTTGTGGACACATCAGTGTGGAATTCATCTTAGCTATATATACACAGGTACATATATTTCTGAGCTAGCTAGTTATACTGTAATCAGCTACATCATTTTGTAATCAAAATAGAGAGGTGCATTTGCAGGAGTTTCATCTCATCCTGATGTAATATCTGAAATAGGCAGATGAAGAAAGYGCCTGCTTCCCTCCATTGCCTAAGTTTGGGATGATCAACTTAAATGTGGACAGWTATCCACTGTAGATGGCAAGGACAGGATTAATTTCCCTAACATGATACATTGTTTTAGGTCTTTATATATAGAAGTCTACATATGATCTAGATGTCTATGATCTCATGACGGAAATGGAAATGCTGTGCGAAATGGTAAATGGAAAATTTAAATAATATAATTAATAAAGCCAAGAAAGTAAAACAGTATACAGTTATGGCTTATTTCAGTAACCCTCAGATAGGCATATACTGCCATTCGAGATGTTCCTGTGCCTCTGACATAGGGTACACATTAGAAATATATTCTTTTGGACTGATAGCTAGAAACCAGACTTGGTATGTTAGAGGTCTCAAATGGAGAGATCTCATTAGACAGAAGTCATCACAGCAGTTTCCAGGCTTCTTCATCAGGAAATTTCTTCAGAGATCTCCTTCTTCAGGAATCATCTTCTGGGAACTTCTGGGGGTTTGTTGCTGATGATAAAGGTTAGCTTCTGGAGTCTTCTGTAGGCTTTTATTCATTTCAGCTCTCATGGTCAGCCTTTGCTGTCCTTTTCCTGCTAAGGGAGTGCCAACACCTATTGTCTACAACAGACTGCTGATCAGGGAGCGTTGAACCTCTATTCATCTGTTGCTTGGGAAGGATCTATATAAACCATAGGCAAGAAAGAAACCCCCAGAGTGCARCAAACATGCCTCTAACACACAGCAGCTGTCTCATTAGGGGTGCAAAGGGATTCATAATCTCTGCTCAAGACTGCACAATAGCAGTGWCACACTGCAGGACATGGTCTCCAATACCATCCATCCACAGCCTCTCAGAGACCTCGACCCAGATACATCTCAARGGGGAGAATGCCACCGTCTGGATCTTGGGCTGTAGAGATTACCTCTTGCCTCTCCCTGGGGCTGGGGATGGTGGCAGCCTCACCTCTGAGAGGTGTGCTCTGGTTGAGACACTGGATTCCTGGATGAAAAAAATGCAAAAGGAGATGAGCGGACTGCAAAACATCAGGGAGGATGAAGAGGAGATCAACAGGGTCTTTGCAGAGACCCTGCAGAACCCAGAACCTGAGCTCCACTTTGCAAGGAAGGAGAGACAACTACCTAAAAGGAGTGGTGGATGGAAAATCCCAAGATGGGGCAGGCTGGAAAATTGCCACTTCCAACACAACAAAGGCTCCTTCCCCACCTGAAATTTTTCTATTGAAAACAGATACTGTGCCATGGAGATAATTGAGGAAGATGGCTGCCTGATAGGGAAGACATTGGAGCCAGCTGAGCCTCATCAAGTGTCTGCACAAAGAAGAAAATGAGGGTGATGGTTATTGGAGATTTTCCTGATGGAGGAATCCATCTGCTGACCTAACCTGGCATCTCAAAGGGTTTGCTGCTTGCAAGGTGCTCAGATCTGGCATGTGGCAGAGAGACTGCAAAGGCTTTTCCAGCTCTCAGACTGTTATCTCTTGCTGCTTGCCCACAAGGGCACTGATGGTACTGCCAAGGGTGACTTTGAGGATGTCAAGGGTGACAGGGCTCTGAGGGCAAGGGTGAAGGGCATGAGGGCCAATGCAGTGCTGGTATACTTTTTAATCCTTCCAGTGAGGGGAAAGGCTCAGGCAAGAGTGAATTCATCTAGCTGATTAACAGTTGGTGTCCCAGACTGGGTTTTATCTTTTATGACCACAGAATCTTCCTTGAGGAACAACATCTGCTGAGCAGGGACAGCATCCYTCTGACAGAGTGGAGTAAGAGTGTCTTTTCCAAAAAGCTCACTAATCTTTCAAGGAAGGCTTTAGACTGGGTGGATACAGTTTTTTTTTTTTTTTCTCTCTCTCTTTTTTTTTCAGGAAAGACCTGAAGAGATAAAGGAAGGGGGGAAGAAATTAGTGCTCCATGCAAAGGAGCAGCAGGAATGCATGGAGTTTTGCCTTGGGATACCTGATGAGCCAGTCAAGAGCTTGTGGATAAGAATAAGAGAACAGACACATCAGTGACCTTGTGGTAGATGTCCTCAAGAAGAGGAAGTAGGTGAAGCCTTCTTTAAACAGCTGGAAGAAGCCTCACAATTGCAAGCCCTGGAGAGCCATGGGAGAATTCAGTCACCCTGATATCTGCTGCAAGGGCAATATGGCCGGGCAGGAAGGACTGATCAAAGACATCTAAGTCAAGGAAACCCTTGGCTTCAGTAATTGTGAGAACACGGAATTTAAGATCCTGAACGAAGTGAGCAGCATCAAAATCTTGAACTTCAGGAGAGCAGATTAGGGTTTATTCATGGATCTGCTTAACAGGATCGTACAGGAGACTGTCCTGGAGGGCAAAGGGCTCAGGACAGCTTGTAGATCTTCGTGGACAGCCTCCTCAGAGCAGCAGAGCAATCCTTTCCAGTGTGCAGAAAATCAAGCAAGTGTGGTAGAAGGTCACCCTGGATGAACAGGGTTCTCCTGACTGAGCTTAAACACAGGAAAGATATACAGAGAAGGTGGAAGCAGGAGACACTGCTCAAATATGCAAAGCTGGAGTCAGGAAAGCCAATGCTCTGCTGGAGCTGAAATCAGCAGTGAATGTGAAGGTCAACAAATATGAAGGTCAACAAAAAAGATTTTCTGTAAACATACTGGCAGAAAAAACAAAGGATAAAGAAAATGTGGGCGCAGTGGGGCATGGGACTTAGTGACCAAAAACATGGAAAAGGTTGAAGTACTCAATGCTTTTCTTCTTCTTCTTCTTCTTCTTCTTCTTCTTTCTCTTTTTTTTTTTTTTTTTTTTTTTTTTTTTTTGCCTTTTTGTTAGTAAGGTCTGCCATCTGAGCTCCCAGTTTCCCAAGCATACTGGCAAAGTTGGTGGGAGTGCAACATCACTCACCTTAGAACAAGAAACAATCAGGGAATACTTAAGACAGCTGAATGTATAGAAGTTCAGGGGACAAAAGGGGATGAATCCAGAGCCGCTGAGGGAGCTGGCCAGTGTAGGRCTGCTTTTTATCATCTCTGAAAGGTCATGGTGATCAGCGGAAGTTTCTGATGACTGGAAAAAGGCAAACGTCCCACCCATCTTCAAGAATGGCAAGAAGGATCCAGTTTACAACAGGCCAGTCAGCCCCACCTCTGTCCCTGGGAAGATGATGGAGTAGAYCTTTCTTAAAGCTGTTTTCAGCTTTGGACAAGAGGGTGAAGGATAAGAAGGTGATTGGGAACAGTCAGCATGGATTTACCAAGGGCAAATCATTGTTAATAACCTGATAGTCTTCTCCAATGAGATGTCTCGTTGTGTGGATAAGGGGAGAGCAGTGGGATTTTGTATATCTTGACTTTAGCAAGGACTTTGTTAGAGTCTCTCATAATATTCTTAGAGCCAAACTAGGTCTGGACAGGATAAGTGGACAAGGAGGGGAAAATTGGCTAGATCATCAGGCTTAAAGGGTAGTCATCAGCAGTACAAAGTCCAGCAGGTGGTCATTTACCAGCTGTGTCCCTCACATATTGATATTGGGCCCAGTACTGTTTAATGTCTTTATTATGACCTGTAGGATGGGATGGAGTGCACTCTAAGCAGATGACACCACATTTGGGGAAGCAGYCCACACACTGGACGACAAGGCTGTTACTCAGAGGGACCTGGAGATGCTGAAAAAATGGACTGACAGGCACCTCATGAAGTTCAATAAAGRCAAGTGCAAAGTCCTGCATCTGGAATGGAATAACTCTTGTGCAACAGTACAGAATCTGGATGTCATCTTTTCAGTGCAGAAAAAATGCAATAACTTTGGAAAATGCAATGCCTTTGTTAAATGATGAAGTTCCAAAGAAGCTGTTTTTCTCAATACAGAATTATTGTGTATTTCTCATTTCAGAATTATGATACTATGGAAATACTTATGGGCTAATATATGAATCAGTGCTTCATTATTCCTTAAAAAAAAGGGAAAATATAATAAATTATTCTCTAAAACATTTTGTTTATTTAGGATTAGAAGTAAAATTGTGAGGCATTTAATTAGTTCACTTCAACTGAAAGAAGAAAAATGTATTTTTTTTATTAATTATAAGTAATAAGGAGACATCCCAAATTATCTCATTTATAAAGACATTAACATGGCTGTCCAATTAGTCATATAACAAATATCTAAATAGAAAAACAGCAGCATGAGTTGGGCCAGGAATAATGATATTTAGGAGTATATTTGATAAGATGCAGCTTTTTTCTTTCTCTTAAGTTTCAACACTGATTAAAAAAGGAGGCAGGATGCAGGTTTCATTATTGATTATACTGTCTCCAACTTTGCATGCAGATCTTTTTCTCTGTTTATAATAGCAATAATTACTTCATTAAACAAATTACCTAAGGATTAATGTAGTTGAATGGCTAGGTTTAATATGGCTTTTTAACGAAGGTTTAGATTGCCAATTCATCTCCAATTTTGTTGTTGTTGTTGTTGTTGTTGTTGTTGTTTGTTATTTAAGCTYATCTTTGAGATGGGCCAAGAATTTACTTGACCACACCTACCAGCCCCCTTCAGGGGAACAGGAGGCTCACAGATTCTGTAGACAAAAAACAGAGAGACTCAGATCAACCATCCCTAACAATTGGCCTCTTGTGCACAACAATGCTATTTCCCAAGGCAGTATCTATAAGTGTATTACTTATAAKTGAATCATAGCCCTTTTCTTCTGCTTCTCAAATAAACAGTTTTCTGTTTAACTGGAACTAGAATCAACATTGAACTAATAGTCTGGAGAGGATAAAAAAATCCTGCATTTTCTGGAAAATAAGTAATCGCTCAAGCAAAATCTAACTCCAGGCTTCAAAGATGAAATGAGGAGAAGCTGGATTTATTTCCTGAAGGATGCAATCGATAGGAATCAGTGTTCACCAGAGGAAATCTACTTTTGAGGTTCCAGAGGAACATGTCCTTCCAGTACTCTGTCTGAAGCCTGCAAGTAATTATTCTATAAGTATATATCAGAATCCTCTATTATATTTGCAGGTTATTATTCACCACTTTATGGAAAAATACATCTTGAACTACAGATTCGAGTCAGTTACTTATAATAGGTATGGTCTTTTGGTCTGTATGTATATGAATCCTCTGATCTCAACAAAATTTACAGAAACAGTTTGTGTACCTACGGTCTATTATGTAGAGCAAAGAATTTTGAATTATGCTATTTTATTCACAATTAAAATAGCACTTAAAGTAACATTTTTTAACAAATATGTTTGTATTAGAAAAGAAGAAAGCACGTAAACACTTATTCTATTTCATTCCAGGGGCAGATAACAAAGCAATATGATTATCTTTCTGTCTTCAAAAAGCTGTGATATTTAACTTTCCCAGACAAATAAGGATTGAATGCAGCAAGTTCCTTCAAAATGAAAATTAAGTACTGATTCATATCACAGATAAATGGCCTGAGGGGTCTGAGCATTAGCTGCAAGCAATGAATAAAGAGGAAATTGCGAAAAGAATATTCTCCTTAGAAGGAGGCACTGAGAGTTCTGTTTGTACCATTTGYTAATGGGTCACAGACGTTGCTGGAATAGGCAATTCTGAAAGCTGCATCATGGACTGAACTGCTGGAGAAGGCGGTGGCTCCCATTCCACTCACATGTCAAGCTTTCTTTTCCATGGAAACCAGAGCAGGGTGGGGAAGACCATGGTGTGCCTGGATCTCACTCAGTATGAAATCATGACTCAGTAAGACATGAGAGTGACACAGACATTTCTAAGCATGCCCTTCAAAAAAGCAGACAGAATTGAGCATGAAAGAAACTGGAAATGAGAAGAGGGAGGGAGGCACCTAAAAATGAGATAAAGATCATTAAAAAAGAGGATTAAAGCAGCGAAAAAGAGAAAAGCTCAGAAAAACAGCCTATCATTGTTTGAAATCTTTGAAGTAACTCTCCTAGATTATGCATGTCTTCTAGGTCTGCTTGCTTTTTTAATTAATMTCTGACTTTCAGCTTACATGTTGACCAAGTAGTAGTGTTCACTAACTTACAAAAACCCATATACAAAGTCCTGTCACACCTCTTCTTCTTCAGTATAGTCAGTTTTAATTTATTGCCAAATTTAAATTATTGCCAAATTAATTGATAGAACATGCAGTACAATGTGGTCAGAGCATCCCACTTCAGAAGTTCATTGCTGCATCTGCTTCTGCCATTCATTTTCTCATGCTACATTCAAACAGTTTATAAAAAGCAGTTGGAACACTGGAAAGTAGGAGATAAATATGGGTATGTGTATGAGGAGAGACACAGGAAAAAGACATTAACTACTTTTAATTCTTGACTGAAACAGTGTTTATCTCCCTGTTCGGGCTTTTTCTTCCAGAGCTTCCTGGCAAGAGCTGAAGCCTGGAGGSAGAGGGCACCATGGGTGCCCCTTCCTGCTGTGCTGGCCAGTGTGAGAGGGGGCCAGACCTCCATCACATCACATGACAGTAGAAATTTTTCAAGTAGAGCTCCCCACAAAATAGATACATTCTCCCCTGCTGTTTTTTTTAATAGGATTTGCTCTCAATCTTGCCTTTGGTATGGCACTTTTTGGGAACCAGAGCTAAGAAAGATAATGGGGAGCCAGGTAAAAGAGAACAAGTCCCTCATTATCCGCTCCAGGAAAATCTGCAGCTGGATGCTTAGTCATTTTACATTAATGTTAACTTATAGTGTCATGTACTCTTTTAAGGTCTTATACCTTACATTTTATTTTTAGAACTGTTGTTCACTGGAAGAAATATTAAAAGTATATAGCTGTATATTCTCCCTTTACAAATTAAGAGTAGTTCTAGTAGTAAGGTGAAAACTTAAAACATTAACACAAGTAATAAAATAAGAAATATTTTGCACAGATACATGCTGTGAATGAAGGAAAAAAGCAGATAAAAGTATGGATACATATTCCAGCATGTAAAGTACCCTAAGATATAAAACACAGGGAAAAAAAGTAGAATGAATTCATTTGACTAAACATACACATTGAAAGTATGAATGTCTGCACCTGAGCTACTCACTTTAGGGTCCCTAATAGTCAAAGGAGAAAAACAGGCACATCTAGGTCACAATTCCTCTTATCCTAAAACAGTCATCTGAAGTAGGTCAGATGAACTGTGCCCTGAGAGTGCCTGTTATTCTCTACTAACTATAAAGGGAGCCCTAGTTTATTAATTCAGATTCAATGTAGATGTTTAAGGAAGATGAGATGAATCCCATTCAGGGAATCCAGAATGACTATTAAGAGAYCAACAGCAAAAAGTGAGATTTCTTGTTTTCCAGATATGTGGAATCCAAAGTATTTACACACTTTTACAAACTGAATTTACATTCCTGAGTCATTAGGCATTTTGGAATATTTTATCTTATTTCATACCATGCTTTCCTTTTCCTCAGGAAAACTACTATCAGTTTTACATCACTATTTTTTAATCTTATGATCCATGACTCATATTCTCTTTCTTTAAGCATGATGAAAGCCTTCCTCAACCTTAACAGACTTTTATGAGTAAAAACCCAACAAAGCAAAGCAAGTCACTATTTCATCTATTAAAAAGGCGCTGTACTACTAATAGCTTGGGAAATGTAACATTAAAGACAGTTCTTCCATTAGGCTCACCAATGTAACTATTTCAGCAGGAGAGCTGATGAACATTTTAATCAAATCTGATAAAATCTTGATTTGGAACAAGAGGTTCAAATCAAGCCAAAATGTCTTGAATCTTGTCCTCCAAATTTACATGGAGAAATAACGGATTCCAGACATAATACTGCTCTGTAACTGTGTCTGTTTCAATAGTAAAAAGGCTGTCTTCTTTATGAAACAACTGTTTCAGAATATGAAAACAAAAAGATAGATAATGGAAGAGGATTTTTAATAAAAAAGATTTTTAAGTAGATATAACAATACCTTAACTACAGCACACCAGCCAGACCTTTTATCCTCTTAAAGTACTAATGGATAGTTTATAATGCTTCTAATCAGCAAATCAGTAATTTTTCCRGTGTCAGTGAAAAATTTCTGGTCTAAAAGGTTAGTTTTGAGTCCCCAACTATTTATCAGAGCAAAGAAAGTATCCCATTCCATTTTGTCACTGTCACTGTGGGTGTATTCTGAACATCTTAAAAAGAAAATCTAAAAAAAAAGAAAAAGGAGACACAACCCCAAAATGTTAACATTTTTCAAGATATTTGCTGGAATGATACCAAAATAGTAATTTAAAATAACAAATATTTTCTAGTCTTTGTTATCCTAAACAAAAGAATAAGCAATAAAGATCGCAGAAGAAATATTAATAGGATTTAAATCCTATTGAATTGATAGGATCCCTTCCATTGATTTCTTTGGGCTTTTGATCAAATCCTACAGTAATGGCACATGTTGAATTAATTTGGGTTACTCAGAGCTTGCTAACTACAAATTCTAGGATTTGGTAGTTTGCAAAAGCATGGGCCTTGTAGCTCAGGACACATCTTCCAATTCTGTCTATCTATATACAGATACTTCTAGCAAGCAAGATACATCTAAGCAGCAAGATTAATGCTACTTAACTTTTATCATCCTCTAAAAATCTTTCTATCATCACCTAAAAATTAAGGATCTAAATTTATGGAAACTCTTCTACAGACAGTAAAAACCTCCAGAAGGTGTAGCAAACCACTGAACTTAGACACCTGTTTACCAGAGATGGTGAAATCCCTCTCTGGTTGGTGGCTATTTCTCTCCAGTGACAACACATAAAGTTTAGACACCTAGTTAATTCAAATTGCCAGCTTCTGAACAGCCGGCATTTGATGACCTGAGCACTGCTGAAACCGTCGAAACAAGCCAAACACTAACATATGTGCATGTGTATTCTGGTGGAAGGGACCACCAGCAAGAGATCAATACATGAAGAGAAGTGGAAAAGCATCTCATCCGCCTCCTTTAGAGAATTCAATAAGCAGTAAAATTATTTAAGCTGTTTCCTGGTGGATTTCACATGTTTCATCCTTTGGTGTTTAAAAAAATTGTTCCTACAGTCAGAGCATTCCTAATGACTCACTTTCTTGTGTGGATTACTTTGGGTCTAAGATGAGTAAAGCTAAGTTTTAAGCCTTTCTCTCCATGGAGGCATAATGGAAATTTAATAGTTTCTGTTTTGTATCTGATAGCCAATTTTCATAAGCAATGTATTTGTTTCATAGCTGAACCCTTGACCATTTAGCTTGACTGAAATTAGTCAGCAGGTAATTAAGGGTTTACTGGAGATAGACATACAAACACACAAACACATGTATGTGCACATAGGAACACATAGATAATGGCRCCAACATACAAGCTTTATCTTAGTTCAAAGTGCCTGAAATAGTGTGAGGATGTGTTCTATCCCACCAGACTGGGGTTTAATACTATGAAGCTATGYAATTCATGCCTGAGGATGTAAGATGCAAATGCGCTTGGGAATTTCAATGCCCTCTGAGATAGTGTCAGCAGATTGTGTACGGCAGAGAAAGTCAAATGTGGAGCAATCTATTTATATTATCTCTTGGAACTTCTTCTGAGAGTGACAGTGAGGTGTTCTGGACCCAGAAATTTTCCTGGCTCTTGTTCAGAGAAAACTGGATGGTTCACTCTAAAAGACAGTCAGGGAACAAATGAATAGTTATGCAATATCAATCACCAAAGTTTAAGCGTGTAGAAATGAACTGGAGGACCATGTGGTTTGAYAGTCTAGATACGCTTGCCAGGGCWAAAAAATACTGGCAATGGTAAAAAATGCCAAGGAAATTTGATCACATTTATGCTATGTAAGATGACGTCCTGTTGAAGTTGCCACATAAGCTTCAAGTCCATTGCTATGTCCATAAAGTTTTAGCATAACATTCTCTATGTATATCAGAACCAATATAATGTAACAATATGCTGTTGCACCCTTAGTACTCAGATCATCTCTGTAAAGCTAGTTTAGGACTGCCACTTCTCTAATATAACTCTGTGGCCTCTGATTCCAGAGGTGATTTACTTGAAGCTATCTTGAGCATGTCAGCACTACAGAATGCATGTGTTTTATCAAGCACAGATCATCAAGACCACAGTTTTACATCTAATTATTTTAATATAACACAACATACCCATAGAGAAAATGACAGAATGCAATGGGATACTGTTAGCTAGACAGCAGATTGTTACTTTTGGGTGTTATTAAAAGAGCTGGGGGAGCAGCTGGCAGACTTATCAGATCGTCTGTCTGCATTTCTGTTTCTCCTTCTCTCCTTCTGTTTAACAAGAGTGTCTGTAGAGTCTAGCATAGCAGTCACTGGAAATTGTCTCTTCTGTCCAACCAAAATATTTTTTCTATTTGTCATGAATATTTGCATTGTGTATTTGACTTAGCCTCAAGTGTCCATCCTATTTTTCTATTTGAAAAAATAGGCTAAAGTATAATCCCAACAGTGACTTAAAATTGGAGATCCACAGTTATCAATACCTGACCCATTCTAACTCACTCTTTGGAAATTTCCACTCTGCAAGAAGGAGAGTGTACACACATTMTGGGTCCTGAGATTCCTGAAAGTTCCCACAAATTTTCTTGAAAGGATGTAGATGGAATTCAAAGGTTCTTTCAGTTTTTTTGAGAAGAGCTACACATATGACATGCTGACGGATGGCATACTCTCCATAATTTTATCTGTGCTCAGTAGACAGCACAAATTAGGGATGTTAAGGTCACAGGTAGTTTCCCTCTTTGGGACCTCTGAAACTCAGTTTAAATCCATGCTCATGAAGAAACACAGGAAGGCAAAGCTAGATTAGAAAACAGGTTCAGACACAAGCTTAATTAAGAATTATAAAGTATAAGTTTTAAGGGGTTGATCTTGTTCATATTGAAATACTCCCATTCCTACAGTTTTGGCTAATAAATATTAAAAGCAGAACATTACATTCTTGATTAAGTCTTTGTTTTTAGTGCTGGCCTTTATCTGGGAGAGAGTTCCAGTTTCAGAAATTTGAGGCACCGGTTGTTGATAGTCACTTTGTAGGATGAGTGTGTAGTGATAGCAGAAAACACAGAAAAGGAAAAAAATATATATTGACTGATCAGTAGACCAAATTCACAGTAAAGATCATTTTTATTACTATTATTATTATTATTATTATTGAATGAATTTCAGACAATAATTCCATGGACTCTATAAGAGGTTTCCTTTATTTTTCTTTTCCTTTCTTTTTTTCCTGGTCTTCTATTGCTCATATATTGTTAAAATCAGAAGTATATAATGTATTTCAAAGATAACAAGACTTGCCAGCATACTTAAACAAATTACTTGAGAGAGAGGTACTGACGTTAMCCAATAACTTGAACAAAAACAATCTACCAGCTAGAGGTGAGGATAGAAACCATGAAAATGCTTCAAAAGAGGCAGAGAATGAATCTCCATATTTTGAACAAGAGATGAATAAAGCATATACTCACGTCTTTGGACTATCCTGTTCAAAGACTATTGAAACCTTCTCTTTCTTTCTTTTAAACCTGTCCAGCTCGTCTCCACAGGACATAATTTAATCCTAGCATATATGTATGTTTTCTCCACTCCCATCCTTCTGGGCAGAAATATCACACTATGCATTATAAAATAGAAATGTGCTTTTCTTTTTGGACAATCACACCAAATATGTTACCAACAGTGCAAAGAATGTACATCAGTGGTTGAATATTTAAGTTTGACAAAATTTATGGAATAATGAAGACAGTATGCCCATCCAAGGGAATAATTGCTTCATGGGGAGTTTGTGCATCTCAAATTGGTTGATTCCTGGACTTTAAATTGGCCCCTGTTCCTGTTGTTTAAAGCCAGCAAAGAGTTTCACTAGCAGGAAGGCTGCCTGCCAGAAAAGGGCATTTTCAAAGTCACACAGCACGAACATTTTCTTGTCAAGACCCATTACAAGAAAAAAGTAAGTGGCATTTCAATGAAATAGTCCCTTTTTTTTATTATTTGTAACTAGCTGGGGATGAAGTTCCTGCTACTGACTCAGGTTCAGACTCTGAGAAAATAGGGGCACCTCTCTATTATAAGAAAGCAGAGGTATATTTGGAACAAGCAGATCTAAGCATCAGATTTCTTACTTTTTTTTTATCTTCTTTTAAATTTTCTTTTAAATTAGCCCTTTAAATTTTTGTTGCAGACATCACACATATCATATTGTATTAGGTTACACATACTCTGTGRTGTGACATAATTTGATGTGACCTGATCAAACCAGATGAAAATACCATGTTGTATCACATATTTAAAGAGAAAAAATGGCAATACTTTAATTTGCTTTTAAATCTATTCTAAAATTTATTTATGAAAAGATAAATAGGTGTTAAGTGTGTCAGTGTCTTAAAGTCCTGAGGAGAGACAAAGTAAAAACAGTCTACTATAAGACTCAGACCTACACATTGAAAAATACRTTTCTCTCACTTTGAATCTGACACTGAATTTTAAATATTTCTCAGATATTCTATAGGATGTCATTTTATTACAACTTCTGCAAATATTTTTAAAGTTAACAGTCAGTGCTTATCTTGAGAAGCCTTATTGACTGGTAAAAAATTTGCAAGTGGAAAATCCTAGTTGTAATTCAAGTGGCAGTATCAACCCCACCATATTATAGAAATACTGAGTTGGGATTGGAACTTTTTTTCCAACTCTGGAAGACTGTGGTATGATTCTGCTGTTTAAACCTTTTTTTCACCTGGATTTTCTTAGCAAGCAGGAATATACTTTACATATTCCTACAATCCATGCACTTTTCTATCTAAAATTTTAAACCATCCAGCAGCACTATTTGAAAAGGAAAATACTGAAAAAAAATGAGGAAGGAAATCAGAAACTGGATCCTTAATGGCAGTTAACAGCACTGTGCTCTGTTCTTTCATTTTCTGGGCTGTTGAGAATCTTGGGATAGTAGTAGTTATCCTTGCGATTGTCCAAGGACCAGAAGCGCATTTCTTTTGTATTTCTGCAGGCAGCCTAATGAAAGCACAGGGCCTTTTCAGAGATGCACTGGAATGAGATAGTAATTAAAAAGTCCCCAATTATTGTATCTACTGCCCTGATGTGTTCATGGTTCTTCAGAGAGCAGCAGCTCACTTTGACAGGTACTTTGACAAAAGGACACATCCTAGTTTTGCGCTTCCACAGACACACATCTATCTTTATGGACAGGTAACAACAGATGAGCTCCCTGGTAAAGGCATGCCATTCAGCTCTGGCATAAAAGACTTGTATCTGTTTAGTGAGATTCTTTGGAATTCTTTGGAATTAATATATCCTAATTTTTTACCTTAAGTAAAGCACTGCACATAGCTCTGAACAGGAGGTGACTCACATCCTTCTACTTTGGTACCAGTAGGGCAATCCAAGTTTGCGAGCACCTGTCCATGCAGACCCACTTTCAAAAAGCCAGAGTACAGCAGTTAAGTGCAAGGGGAGTTCATAAAGCATGACGATGTAGGCCACAAAGATAATGTCCAGGGGATTTTAGAAATCCTTTGTGCATCACAAAACAATGCTCTGAGAGTCCTTATTTTAGAAAATTATGACCAGTGTATTACACAGATAGAAGTCTTTCCAGAATGCATATCCAAATCACTATTACTGCGTAATTAGGACTGAAAGACACAGTTTGGCTGTCTGGACTCTTTGTTCCTGATCTCCTCTTGTGAAGAAGGTGCTGTTCTTTTAGTGACCATGTACTTTCTTCATAAAGTCCATTATGGATTTTGCTTGTAGATTGCCCAATGACCAAGCATATTAAAGAATAACTGACTCAGTTGCTCATTTTAGATCTTTCATTTAACTCAAATTTTCCAATAATGAGTTCGCAGATGAATTTCTAGGACTCAAACTAAATTGGTGGAAGGAAAATAAAATCAGTTTTGCAAATTCTGTTAAGGTTCAAAAAAAGCATATCTTGTAGTGACTATTTGGATGACTATTCGGATATGCAATACACCATTTAGCAACTTTGTACCGTGAGGAAATGAAATGGTCCTTTTGTACAACTCCGTGAGCAAACTGCTGCCTCATAAAGGTAAGTACCACTACCTGTAACTAATAGGCAGTATCATTCATATCTTAAAATATCTTAAAATTATCTCATGTGTTAAACATACCTTTCCATATAGTTAGTAATAGATATCATGAACACATATTTTATACAAAAGATAAAACCCCTTTTAAAAATAACTACTCTGTGGTGTAGGAATGATCCCCAACCTTTACGTCAAGCCTAAATATAGTAAACGAATACAGTGGCTATAGCTCTGAAAAAAATGTTAAGATATCTTTATTCTGCCAGGGGTTAGTTGACTGCCAGTGAATCAGCATTTTCAGAAGCAGCATATGCAGAACAAAGGAGAAAGTGCAACTGGAAACAGAGCAGATCAAATAGCCACCCTAAGATCAGCATTTTTTTCTGATTTTGGAAGAATCTGAATGATTCAAAGAACTYGGTTAAAATGTCCATGCTCGATGATTTGTCTTTCTGCTGGTGCCAGCTGAAGTTGAGTTGTGAAATAAAATAATAATTTGTTAACCCCAACAGAGGAGGGGAAGGCAAAAGCACAACACGTACACAAAAATATACCTTGAGTAAAGAGATACAGCTATAATCAGTTTTTATTTCACTACGTTGAATTACCATGACAGTGAGATAATTATAAATGGGCACCAACCTGCAGTCTTTATGTCCTCAAGGAGCTGTGGTTGCATGGGGCTCCATGCATAAATAATACTGTTAGATGTGGAATCATATGTTATATCCGTGGGTTTCAATCTGAAAATGTACTGATACCACTGATACCACAGTGAAATATGTCAATTTTTATACCTTCMCCTATGATGCTCAGTGGATCAGTAAGTCCTTCAATGCCCCTGGAAATAATATTTTGTTCTTTAGAAATCTGAAGTTAACTAGCCAAGATATCTTTCCATGGTTATAAAATTAACTGCGATACCAAATGCACTTCAAAAATTAAGAAACAAAGACCCCTATTAACCATATATAAAAGTAAATAGCTATTTTGATAAATGTGGCTGAAATATGGAAAATAGGGCAGTTTTGTGATAAGAGGCACTGAAATGAGTTAAAAGCTGGGAAACAGAGATGTGCAAAGTACCTTTATTTACCTTAGTAGTGGCAAACTCTGGCAACTACTGACCCATGCAGAGCAAAAATATTATTTCACTSTAGGCCGCAGGTAGCTGCTTCTAAAATACAGTATTTCTTTAAGGTGAACCTGACAGAATTTGACACGAATAAAAAGTATGCATACAGTATGTATGTAGCATGCATCATTGTGACATTCACACAGACAGTCTGGGCTTGGCAACAGTTTGGTTTTGTGGGCTTCTTTTGACATTTTAAAGAGAAACTAAGATTGTTTCTGAAAGGAGCTGGAGTTGCTTGCCAGATATGAATATATATCTTTAAAAATGACATCCTCAGGTGAAAGTGCCTGTAGAATTGTGGTTGGAGGTGACATGTTCCAGTTGAGAGAATTTGAGGAAAACTAGTTTGAATATCACCTGAGAAAATACAGATAGGTATAACTGTGAATGCTTCAGCTGTATGAACTAGACCTTGAGCTGGTATAAATCATCTGAAGCTCCCTTGACTCAGTTTTATCATTTTCATTTCACTTTATTTATGATGTTTATTTATCAAAATATTATACCTTCTGCTTTGTATCTGAGGGCTCTGATGAATTTTATATTACTGTGGGAATTTTCTGCTTTGGGAAGTAGTGTTCAGATCTATATTCATAAAAAATACTAGTGGGAGATAAGCCCCCATAAAAATGTGATTCCTTCGAACCACATCATTTTTTCCTCAAGCTGAGATGAGGCATGCATGATTTGTTTTCTGTTTCTGTATTATTGTTATCTCTAGTAATGCAGTACCATGTATGACTTCCTGGAAATGGACTTTTAGGAATGATTTTGTGCTTTCATAAATTTTAATAAATTCCCTAAACTGAACTTTTTAAAGTTGTGTAACAGATACACAGGACCAGCTTCTCAAGGATATCTGGCTACTTATAATTCAATAAGCCAGGTCTGCATTAATTAGCATGTTGCTGCATGCATATGAAGTACCCCCACTTACACAACACACACACACACACAACTATCCAAGGATTAAAAAAAATGTCTAAGCCAGATAAGGGCCACCATTAGGTGGAAGGGCAGCACAGATCCTACTTAATGGAGGATTTCAGGTTTTGCTGATTAAGTCATTCACCATATGTGCTGCTTGTGCACATGTGATCTCTTTGCTGGCAGAGGTTTAGGAGAATATCTGCTGGAAAGACAACACAGCTAGGCACAAACAGTCCTGGA
>NW_020448252.1:1589667-1600405 GCF_003343035.1 Apteryx rowi
CGCTTCCATCTGAACATGAGGAAAAACTTTTTCACTGTGAGGGTGACAGAGCACTGGAACAGGTTGCCCCGAGAGGTTGTGGAGTCTCCTTCTCTGGAGATATTCAAAACACGCCTGGATGACATCCTGTGCAATGTGCTCTAGGTGACCCTGCTTGAGCAGGGGGRTTGGACTAGATGATCTCCAGAAGTCCCTTCCAACCTCAGCGATTCTGTGATTCTGTGATATCTGGCCTCCACACTTTTMTGGAACTTTTGTCTTTGTACATAGTAGAAATGTTGTTGTTCATATATGTTATGTATGTATGTAATTTAATTCTTKGGGGGGGTCCATAAAAAAAGAGTATTTTAAGTTTGTTTACTTTTGCCTATAATGATTAGTGGGTTTATATACTCTATTTATGCTTCTGCTCACTCTATGACTCCCAAGGCGATGAACCCATCTAGGTTTTATTTTATCCTTTCCCTGAGGGTGAGAAAATCTTTCCTAGAGGCACAAAGCACAGGACAGTTTGATACTTTCAGTTCTTTTCTGTATTCTGTCAAGAGCTTCTGTATCCCCTGGAGACATCATCAGATATTTCCTCAGCTAAGTCCCCTGCCTCTCTAATGAGTACACCTGCTTGATAAGACCAAGGGCTTGCAACACTTTTAACTCCATGATGAATATTGTTTTTTCTTCTTACTTTTTGATATATCATAKGTCTAATTTATGCAGTTCTTCTGTGGATACAACTTAATAGATTGAATTTTATTCATTTAACTTCATCACCTGTGACTGTTTTCTCAGTGGGTTCATTGATATCACCTTGGCTTGTTCACCTGTAACCAGTTTGATCTTAACCAGACTTGCCAAGTCCAAGGCAACCACTTGTCATTTTGGTATTTCTTTGGTGACCACAGTTCACATTCACGGGTTAACGATGCTTCAGGGAAGTGTCAGACCTAATACTAATGTCCAGAGCAAGTTGTATGTTTTTTAGAAAGTGTCAGTTCCTAACATTTGGGATATACATTTGTACAGCATATGAGCCAGACCCTCTTATTGTACTTCTTATAGCCTCTTATACTTATTTTTTTTCTTCTGTTTGAAAGAGATATGTGACTTGCAGGCTTTGTTTTTGTATGGACTAATATGCTTCAGAAATTTCTGCAGAATAGTATGGGGACTTAGGGGAGTCTGAGTGAACAGATGATATGACTGCTCAACAGACCAGGCTTAGGTACTAGCTCTAAAAGAGAGTTTGTATCTGAGGATCCCTCGTGTAGAAGAGACAGCTGTGTAACCAGAAGTATGCCTCTCTCTTTGGCTATGTGCATACACTTGTGTGTGAAAGTACAGGAACCTCATTACTTAATTTAGAGCAGGACATTCTTCACAGTCAGCTAAGGGTAAGCAAGATGATTTGACTGGTACAAAAACGAAGTGCCTTTCAGGGTTCAGGCCGGAGGTGTTACTGATATCCTGCTACATGAATTCATACACGTGAGTCGGACAAGAATGTATTTGAGGAATTACTGGTAAGGTGTCGGAGTGGGAGACGGACCCGGAGTAACGATGAGTCTCAATATGAGTATGATCGTTCTCCCTTTATTAGAGCTTACACAGAGTATATATAGACAAGCGATAAGCATGCACTAGCAGTAGCTGTATGATTGGTTTACAGTCTCTGTTCACGCGCCTAAAGCGAATACACGATTGGTGCAAAGTTGCTGTTCACGTGGAGGGGCTTRTCRGCCCCCTCCTTTACTTGTTTACCACTACTTATCTTCCCCTTCTGTAATGGTCTAGGAATGCTCAAGGACAGTTCACATAGCCGTGGGATCCTCCCTCTATTGTGAAGACAGGATTGCTCACTTCTAAGAGATCATGCCCCTTTTCACTTAACCATTCTTCCACAGTAAGGATTTGGGGTAATAACTTTATGTGTTTCAATAGTTTGTGCCCCACTGATTTTGCAAATGTTATTACAACTGGGTGAGTGGAACAAAAGATAAAGGCACAAACATATACTAATTAACATGCATATGTGTAGCATATACAGCATATAATCCACTTGTAGGTACTGTTGCTAGTTGACCATGTAAAAACATACATGTTAATGATGGACAATAACATCTGAATCTTGCACATTACTGACATCAGAATAACTATCATGATACTAGCAAATATTATGGTACTATTAACAATTTTGAATAAGAGAGGAGTATACACAGAGGTCTCTATTCCCTAGCTACCTATTTTGCTCTGCAGGTTATCTGATCTCACAGGGAGGCTGGGAGGTCCTTGAGGGGAGCCTTTCCCTTTCCTACCAGCTTTTTGGATACAAAAGGAACTACCCCAATGCAGTCCCTTTAGTTGACCTCCTGACTCACACAGATCCTACCAATGCTTTAAGTATAACACCTGTGCTCTGTCTGTTGCTTTGAAAGACAGAAAGAAAACAACTGTAGGAACAGAAAGGGAAGCTTTTCTCAGTTCTTTCTTCTAACATCACTAGAGCAGAAAGGTGCACAGCTCTGGCAAAAAGATGTAGAAAGCCAGAGGCAATATAGAGCATAGCAGGTGATAGCAAAATTAGAGATTAATCATTTTCGGTATTGAATTTTGTAACTATTACAATCATACTCTCTTCATTACCAGCATCTCCCCAGCAYTGATATTTTGGAAATATTATAAATTAAGAATGTTAACTTGACTTTTCAGCATCTGGAGATAAGATAGTTAAAAGTGCATATGTTATTGATGTAATACTTTTATTCTTTGCTGAGTTCTTTTCTATTTGGTTTATGACTTGGTATGTTTGATATGGCTTTGAGTTACAAAATACATGCATTTATTTATTTCTAGGAATGCTACATTAAAGATTTTTGCTCAGCCTAAGCTGTTACAAATAATGGTGAATGCAAACAACTGTTATTGTATATTGTTTGTTTATTTCAGATCAGGTAGTGTTTAATATGTGTTTGTGTTTACATAATAAATTCTACCACCTCAAGTATTCACACTGTTCTGAAAAAGAGGAAGAGGCATGTTACTRCAGATTTTTAGTTTATCACTACATAGAACAAATAGATTCTAGAATGGTGTTTAAAGCTTTCACAAAGACTTCAGGACCAGATTGCAGTTTCAGATACACTGAGTAAATCCAAAATTACACTGTGAAATAATTCAGAATATATACTGAGTCATTTCCCAGTTGCACTGTTTTTTTCACAGAAGAAGAAAACAGAGGGTTTTTTTTTTCTTTAAAATGTAAACTCAGATGCTTATTCTGCTTTCTTTTATTAAGAGGCATCTAATGGTATATTTATCATATAATACACTTGCATGTTGCTTCAAGTAAAAAAATTATATAAAACATGTATGTGTGTGGACCTACTGCCCCCAACAGATTCTTGCATGTTGAAACAAGATGGAACATCCCCAGTTAAAGTATTGCCGAGGACAGAAATGCTAACTAAGCCTAAGACCGAAGTTAATTAAATGTTTACTATAAATGCCTTGCTAAGGACATAATAATTCTGCAATGTTAACTTTCCCTCTCCCTAAACTGGCATTTACGTTGTTGTACTGGAGTGTACTGTAGGCACTTGTATTCCTGGGTATTCAGAGATATCTGTAAAAGACTTGTCATTTCACAATCAGTTCTTATATGCGCTTTGTCTCTCCTCCATTTGTTTTGTTATTACTCAGTTAAATTTAGAAGTATCTACTCTCAAGAATATTTCAATCAGAAGCACTAACCTTTTCTCTTGACTCTTTTTTCCCTGTCTTTCAGATAGGCAATTGCAAGGCATTATTGTTAGACAAGCAGAAATTTCACATTCTCACATGGTTCATTAAATAGCTAACACTCTATTTTTATGTATGAAGCACAATGTTTTTAAAATAACTTAATTGTCTAGGCCAAATAAAATTTATTCAGTATAATAGCTGTAATGTACGATTTTACAGACAYGTTGTAAGACATAACAATATTGCTAAAAGTAAACGTAACACTGTGTTATAGATATTTAATTTTTTGAATAGTAAAATAGAGATTCTATTTAATTCTGCTTATCTTTAAATGCAGGTTCTTAGCACTGGAGCTGAGACACAGATAGCCAGACCTGCTGCTATTTCATTTTCACTCCATTCACTGGGCATTCCCATATATTTTTGACCTTTTGTCTCTGACATTAGATGTACAATTAATGTGGAACAGTGCCCTTTCTTGTCAGGAGCTGCTAATGAGTTTTAAAACAAGTATTAAAGCCTGCTTTGAAAGAATTAAATGCTATTTGATGATATTTTCAGATCTGTGGTAACATTATACCTGCCTTATGCAACAYGAATTGAAGGCAAGCATGGATGCCAATGTGTTATGTATTTGACAATGTCCTTTTAAATTTTAATGCAATTTTTCTGTGTCTGAGTATCCCAAGGGCCTAGAAATGTATGGTCTGTGTTTGCCTTACCTAACCCATACTGCTCAGTACTCAGGAACTCTTAGTTCTCATCAGCAGTGACAAGAGTTATTGATTGAATATTCATGGGGTTTCTTTTATTTTAATACACTTTCTCATTTTTGTCTCCCCATACTCCCTTTGCTTTCATACTACTTTTTGCAGTGCAGAATCCCTCGACATATGTTTTCCCTTCTTGATTCTCAAACATATGTTGGGCAACGTTGTAAAGCTTATAAAACAATGGTTCCTCCTGTCCTGAGCAATTGCCAGATTGCAGTTTTCCTATGAATAAAATATTACATTTTTAAGTACTGAAACAATGCAAACCCAGCTTCACTATTGATGATTCACACACCAGACAGATAGCATGTGTGCAGGCCACTCACTTAAAATTATTGCAGAAGAGTCACCCAAAATGGTCATACTTTTAGTGATGCTTACTGATTCCATCTGATTACTATGCCAAAGCAACTGAAATCAAGAACACATTAGATTTTATATTTCCTTGCTGCATGAATATATTCATCCCTGAAGGAATTGCACAACCTGGATCTTTAAGGGTTCAAACCACCACTATGCCTATCATTCAGTTTTCAGGTGATAGATCTGAGCTCAGTCTGGATTTTGGGCTGAGGGATAAAGTAACCTATAATAAGATATGAAAAAGGTGCCACGTACAGAAGGAAGCTAATCCAGAATGATGCATGTAGAGAGCTGTCCTAYAGAGAGCAGAAGGGCATTCGTAAAGGAGGGCCAGCTGGAAAGCAGGAAGCACAAGGGTCTCCCTGTGGTGAAAAAGGAGGGTAGGAGACCATGTGTTTGGGAAATATCTCTAGGGGATCTCTGAAGAAGAGYCCTAGCATTAGATGACAGTTACAGCTTAGAGAATAGTGGGTGCTGAAGATAAATTAGAATTCAAATTACTAGCAGAGGATCAAAACCATAAAGGGAATTTCTGGGATGACAGTAAAAAGCTGGAACAACTGCTTTGTCAGGCTTTCTAGTTAGTGCAGGAAGCAGGAGGATTTAACATTTTTGCCAAGGGCTAAGTCATTTAGAAGCACTAGAATCTGCTCATCCAAGAAGGGGTAGCAATACTTTTAAACCTGAAGAAGAAAAACTGAAACACTGACCTCTACATTTCTCGGTGCTTTTGTAACTTAGGATGTAATTAGGGATGAAAACCTGCTAACATTAGCCAGTGGCAAAAATTCCACTCACCTCATGGGTATAGTGTTTGACTCGAAGTTGTACAGTTTTTCCTTCCTCTCTAATATATGTCTACTTTCTCAACAGGGATAGTAGAATGTGTATATATAGAGTTTCCTTTTAATTTCCTTCCTAATTAATCAGAAACTATAACAATATTGCACTGTCTTCCAACATGCTTTCCCCCAGAGACTCAGCACTCCTGACTGTCAGGACCTTGATATGGGCACTGTGTAGGCCAGAGTACCACAGCTTTCCACTCTTTCAAAAAGGTATTTATAAATCACACATCAAGAGCTACTAAGCTCTCTAGAAACCTTGATGAGCTCCACGCAGAGACCCCTCCTTTGTACAAACAGCACCATGTGCTGCCCTGAAAACTGACAACGTCAAAAACATATATAGAAATCATCCTGTGTCCTCCTCCAGACAACAGTATTCCTCAGAAATAATTTTGGTTTTGGTTCAAAAAGATTACATTTTGTTATTGTCCCTCTTTGTTAGTTACAAATGCATTGCAATTATCTGGCTTCCTATCTCTGCTTGTTTTACTGAAAGAGACAAGGTTTTTCCATGGGAATGGAAATGCAAATATTATTCTTGAAAGCAGCAAATKAAAACTTTGGAGATGAAAAATGAGCTTTATCCACTAACATTTCAGTGGTTCCAAATAGAGGATTTTGACCTTTCCAAATTATAGCTTTTACACSATAATTCAAGGTCTTTGAAAGAAAATAATTTTAATTCCATTCATCTAAAATAAATTTTTGCCTTCGTATGTGCAAAGGAAAAATGTGTGCATTTTACCATTGCTGCACAAATCAACATGAAAGTGTGTGKGGGGGGATCTTAAATTTCATAAAACCGATACCTTTGTAACATTATACACAAATATTCCTGAACTGTCTTACAAAGAGCCTGTTTGTACATGCTTTCAGTAACTGGATTTACAGGAACTGATTTTTATTCATAGCTAGATAAAAACATATACATTCCCTGAAACAAAGTGAATTAAAAGGAAATGACATGCAGGTGGAGAAGGTAGCTTAGATTTCTCATTGGCAGTCTAATCATGAAAGTGACCCACAGGCAACTCGAAAGCTGCCCACACAATTACTCAAGGAGTCTGCTAAAAAACAGGCACTGCTGCCAGTAAAATCTCTTCCTTATTTGGAATCCAAGTCCTGTGATTGCCACCTAAATAGGTATAGGAGGGAGGAATACAAAGTGCAAAGCTCTGCGTTAAACTGACGCTATATATCACTGCTTAACAGACTGTACATTTCTGTACAGTGTGTTTTAGAGACACAGCTAAATATACACAGCTAGGGTAGGTATAAGCAACTGGGTGACTCCTACCCTAGTTACTCCRTTCAATTACACAAGTATCGTTGAAGTTAATGGAGTTGCCCCAGTACCAGAGTGAAGACTTTGAGTGTGCTGGGTGGGAGAGTACCTTCTTTCCTTTGCCACAGATCAGGCGCACTAAACAGTATGAACTTCGAAGTAATGAAAAGCTACGAGATCAAAGCAGAACTGTCTCTGTAACCACCCAGGCTAAAATCTGATCATGGTTTAAGTGACTTCAAAAGCACTATATGAAGGATGAATTTAACATTTGAACTCAAACTACACTGATACTCCAGCAACATTATGTATATAAAGGAAGTTTTACTGCTACTGCCTTCTACCACCCTGTTAGGAACAGACATAATCAGCTTTCAACTGCTAGAAAGCAAGTCTTTATGGACTTTTTTTTTCACTAAATACTTCATTTCCCCCAAATAAGACTCTTTTTTTTTTGGGGGGGGGGGAGAGGGATAGGAATCAAATTATTTGTGAAATTATATAAAATTATCTGAGAATTGCYATATAAAATTTTCTGTTAACTTTCTGTCTCCAAGTGTGCTCAGAATCTAATTGTCTAATATTAAACCTACTTAAGGAATGTACTTCTGCAATGACAAATGTCTATATCCTTATGTATTAGAATTCTAAAAACTTCTAGTATCTTTGGAGAAAAAGGGAAGAGATTGTTGTGTGGACTTTCCTCTTTGTTTAAGTGAAACAAATAGGACTGGTTGGTCTGAGATAGTAACACTATCGCAAATCAGTAAGACCAAGCCAAATTTCCATTTAAATCAGTGATAAACTCCTATTGACTCCTATTGACTGTTGTGTTTAAGAAAGGGAACTCAGCAAAAGCACAATATTTTCTCAGGGAAAAGATGCAGACTTGGACCTGCATTTCTTCAAGAAGTGTAGTTAATGATAAGAGGGCTAATGCAATAAGTAAAATGGAAAGAAAATATAAAAACAGTGATGCACTGAAAAAAGAGGTCTAATTTCAATTTATGGAGACTTTGTGGTTTAGTTGCAGGAGTGGCTCATTTGTCCATTCTGAACACACAGAGGAGGTTTCAATAAAAAGCAACTGTGACAATGTGAATTTGAACTCTGATGTCCCTTTGACTTTCATCGCAAAGAGCTGCATCTCACTTTCTTAAGCAAATTATTGTTAAAAACAGAAGTCATGTAATAACATCAAGGTGGGGGAAGATTTTTCTAAGTCAAAGTTTGTTGTTATTGCTTTGAGTGTGAAATTGTTCAAAATACTACATGCACCATACATTATATTGTTGGAAATGTAAGGATTAAAAAAAAAAAAAAAAACTCAGTGTTATGGAGAAAGCCTCTGGGGACCTCAGATGTCAGTTCTAGGAGAGAGATTGTTCTATCTATAAATTCATCTCTCCTAGAACTGACATCCGAGGTCCCAGAGCCTTTTTCCATAACACTAAAGATTTTTTTATGCAATTCCAGCAACGTAGTGCATTCCATTCTTTAAAAGAAATGCTCAGCCATTCATATTGCAGACAGCCAGACATCTTGCTGACTGTTTGAGAATACTACAGACCTGTTAGGAATGGAGGTGCGAAAAGACAGTATTGGACTAGATTTTCAATAAGCTTTCATAAACTAAAAGCCACTGTATATTTCCAATGAAAAATATCATGTGCAAAACAAAATAATCCTACCAAAAATAACATATTCTTTTGAAAAAGCACCTGAGGTATAAGCTATAAAAAATGTTATATGTGCACATTTGAATTTTTGTATGTTTCCCTCATGGGAATAAGCTGGGAGAAGTGTAAAGGTATCTCTCATGGGCCATCAGCCTCAGACTTTGGTGTTACAGTGCAAAGCTCTCCTCCTTGCACTGAAAAAACCCTATGCCTTCAGTTAATAATAGTCACATATCAACTGTTTTAAAGGAGAAATGCATTTTTGTTAGTGAGACTTGGCTCTGTCCAAATTTAGTTCTAGCTACAACTGGCAGATGCTAATAGGACTTTAAGATATTTTTTATTATCTTCATTGTAGGGAATAGCAAAAAATGACCTATATTTAAAGCAAGATAGAGGAATCAGAAATTTGTATTCTCAGATTATAACACAGAAGTGTGATGAAATTAATATCCCTTGCCTCTTAGCAGGGGATTTTAACATGTGCAAAACATTTTCTAGTTAAGAGCAAATGACTAAAGTCAGAGTGACCACAGAAACCTGTTCAGATTCACACTTCACCCTGACAGATAAACAGCCATAAGGAACCATTACACTGTTCCTCAGGCTTTAATAGGCTGGAATAGACCTGTTATATGACCACAGTATGAGTTCCAGATATATCATGTAAACATAGTGTTTACAAAGCTTTTCAGGTGAATCTTTTAAGTCCTTTAAAAAGTATTTCTTGATTTTGATGTGAGTTGATTTTAGTTAATAAAATAAATACGAACCTTAGTGAAATTGCAGTCACTTTTATCTGAGCATGTCCTTATTTCCTGGGAGGGTAGAAAGGAGAAGGAGAAAAAAAAAGAGAAAAAGAAAGGAAAGGAAAAAAAAAGAAAGAAAAAGAAAAAAAGAAAAAAGAAAAAGACAAAGAAGACAAGGGGGAATGAAAGAGAGAAACCTTGATTTTGATTGCRATGCACATCTAAAAGCCTCTGCAAATGACCCTAAGGACATGCATCTGTGCATGACTGCAAATCCCAGCTGAGGACAGAGAACCTCACTGAGACTAAAGCATCTGCTGTTGTGTACTCAGGTGGGGAACCATGACTTCAGCTGAAAAGAGTTCTAAAAACAGCTGAGATTTTGATAACTATTTTTGTATATATTTCCAGCAGAAGTTTGGGAAGCTTAAGTGATCCTAAGAATCAATATCAATGTACTCTAGGATCAGAAAAGGCTGAGGATAGACCTGCCTGACTCAGGTATTTTTGTTCAGAGGTTAGGTCTTTCAGGAAATTTTTCAGACTCTTTTGTCTGCCTTCCAGAAACACAAGGCCCTTTTTTTCAGTCATTGTCATGACTGCAACACAATAGCTGCATCAGCCATCGCTTTTGAGAAGATACATGCTCTCCAGCTGAAGTGCAAAAATGCTTGTTATTGTTGACAACCACTTAACAGCCAATACAAATCATTTTTCACATTGGAAACAAAAATATTAATTGTTTGAGATGTGGTTATGGTTTCTGACAGCGAGTTGCGCAACTCTGTGGTCTGAAAAGCAGCTAAATAGTCTTTGTTGTTGTTGTTAGACATTCATAGAGATCTGAGAGGTGTATCTTATTTGTCACAGTAGCTAGTGGAAGACAAAATTTGCTTATGCGTGGCCTCAGGTCCTGCAAACTCAGATACCTCCACCCCTTTACTCCGGTGTTTTTGCATAGATTGTAATTACACAAGAATGATACCAGCATTTTTGTAAAGGGATAGTGGGACTCTCACTACAKTCCTTCCCCACTAGAACTTTATAACCCCCTGTAAAATCTTTTTGAGTCTTATTTCCCTCCTGCATCAAGCTAGCACCAGTCCTAGCACTGCAACACCCACAAAAGGAATTAAAAGGAAATACACTGTGCCTGAACAGTACCCCACAGTTGGGATTTCCCTGGCTATTTCCAAGCTCACAGCCTTCAGCCTGTGGCACCTTGGTCTAAGCACAAAAGGGACTGCAGGAGGTGTGCTGCTGTTGACGAGCTGTGTCGTCAGGTAAGGGAGTTACAGGAGGA
>NW_020448253.1:0-1040 GCF_003343035.1 Apteryx rowi
TTCCACTCCATCATCCTGAGTTAGTACTGCTACATTTGAAATGTGGATGATGTTCTGTGGTGAACATGGAGATGGAGTTTGCCTTTCCACTTGTTGCTGAGTAGAAGCTTGCAGCCTCCTCCCAGTCATCTAGGGAGTCCAGCTAGACTTTTGAGGCTGCTAAATGAGTCTAGTGCTGGTGTGAGCGGTGGTGTTAGTAATCTCTTATTCCCAGGGTGTGTGTGCTTTAGAACTTGCCCCTGTCAAAAGAGCAGGGAGCTTGTGAGATTTTCCTGCAAGGTCTGAATGATGTCTCCCAAATGAGACCTGGTATACAGACATGGTGTCACCTGTGCCAAAAAGAGGGGTGGAACATCTCAGTGGATCTTCTGGCTGTGTTCTCACCAATACAGCTCAGCACAGAGGGGAGACATTGCCCCCTGACTGTTGTGACTCTGTAAGGCCAGCAGAACTGACAGTAACACTCTGATTCTTTCTTTCTTTCTAGGTTGCTCCACTCATGAGGTTCCCAGTGCAGTGCTAGAGCCCCTGAGGGTGGAGGCAGGATGCCAGGGTGTGTCCGTGTGCCTGTCAACATCTTTGCCAACATCGTGAGCCCTGTGTGAAAGCAGCTGCAAGTGACTGAGCTGAGGCTACGTATGGATGCGAAGGCTTCCATAAATGCGCCTGGCTTCCGTGGGTGACTTGGGGTGTGGGTTCACCTCCTGGTACCTCTGCTGTGCTGCAAATTCCACGTCCCACATTTGCTGTTACTGCCAGCCCGCTCAGCAAATGCTGTTGTGCCCCATCCTTTTCCTCGAAGTTTGTGGTGCCATATAGGATGAGTCCAAGACCCTTATACTAAATACCAGCATGTCTTGAGTGCCTTTGTGTGAGTGCCCCAAAGCCTCCATAGCTTGACCTGAGGAAGTCTCAGAGCTCTTGGACTGCTGGCTCTGGGAGGGGTGAAGATGTGCCCAGGGCCAGGTTGTCCGTGGCACCCAGCCCTCAGTGCTCTGTGAAGCCAGCTGTGGAGCCTGGACTGCTGCTGCAGAGGCTGC
>NW_020448253.1:7946-9430 GCF_003343035.1 Apteryx rowi
TTATTGATTAATCCTTCTTTCTTATGCCAACGTAAGCAGATGTAAGCTTGTGTTAACACTACCTCTGTAAACTTGCTTAGCATGAGTAGCGAAGTTTGCTGAGGCCTTAGGCCGCACTTAGATCATATGACGAACTTTTAGCTAGTTAAGTAAGTAGGGCCCCAGAGGTGGTTGAAGCCAGAAAGTTAGAGAAGTTATGAGCAACAGCAGAATCTGCAACCTTGAAAATAGGAGAAGAGGCAACGTGCGCACCGCGAACACCAGCTGACTAGTGTGAGTGTGGATAGCACCTGGGCCTTTTACTAGTGTGAGTGCGTATGACCTGGGAACTGAAGGGGGCACCCGTCGGCTGACAAAGCCGCCTGCTGCAAAGGGACAGCAGTGGTAGCAGTCAAAGACTCGGGTGGTGTGAGTGCAGTTCCCAAGAGAGAGAAAGAGAGAGAGAGAGAGTGTGATCACAATGGGAAATAAGTTTGGCATAGAAAAGGGGTCTCTCTTAGCCAAAATTTTGCAAAACTGGAATAAGATTGGTGGTACAAAAAAACTAGGAAAAAACAAGGTTGATCCAACTATGTCAGGAGGATTGGCCATTCCTGACAAAGGACGGTGACCTGGTGGAACGATGGCCACCGCAGGGAACCTTTGATTATCAGGAGTTAACTTTCCTGTGTCACCATTTGGAGGATATGTTCCCCAGGCAAACGGATTATTGGTATGTATGGGACAGTTGGGCATTTACTAGATGAAAAGAAGCGCCTAGAAAAGGAGGGGAAAAATTTTCTCAGAATGCTGAAAGTAGTGCAGCTGCTAAAACACTTGTGGGAACTGCTCCACCCTATGCACTATCCTCTGCTTCAACTTCTCTATACCCCCCTTGCCTTCCCCCTCTGCCTTTCAGGCCCCTTTGCATGTCCTTCCTGTGCCAGGAGTGCCCCTGCCAGGTCCGGACGGGGCACCTCGGGTAGCTACAATGCGAATTTACCGACCCTGGGGCCCCAAGATTGGATTGCATGGAGTCAACACACTCCCAGGCTTAGGGAAGATGCCAAGAAAGTGTTACAAATTGTAAGAGGAATACTGCGGGTGTATGATCCTACCTGGGGGATGTGCAAATGCTCCTTGAGGGCGTGTTCACTCCAGATGAAAAACACTCAATTCTGGATGCAAACCGTCCTTGGGCAGGAGAGGGGGGTGTTGTGGTTGCTCGAACGGCCTGGCCAATTGTGGACCCCGGGTGGAATCATAATGTAGAGGCAGATTACTGGCAGTTGCAATTAGCCAGACAAGGCTTAGAAGAAGCTATATGTTTGGCAGGACAAAAGACTGCGAATTGGTCTAAAATAAGGGAGTGTCAGCAACAACCTGAGGAACAGCCCTCAGCTTTCCTTTCCAGACTATTTAAACAAATCAGAATGTTTGGAGGGGGGATAGACCCAGAAGCCAAGGCTAACAGGCCTCTAATGGTTTCTACATTTGTAGATCAA
>NW_020448253.1:11006-13474 GCF_003343035.1 Apteryx rowi
CTCCATCCAAGCTCCAGCTGTGTCAACAAGAGGTAAAATATTTGGGGTTTATCTTGAAGGAAAGGCACAGATTAATTGATCCAGAAAGGTTGAAGACAATTCTTGATATGCCTTGTCCTGTAACGAAAAAGCAACTCAGGGATTTTTAGGGGCTGTAGGATTTTGCCAGACATGGATTCCTGGGTTGGGAGAACTTAGCAAACCTTTAGTCCAGGCACAAATAAGGAGAAGACAGAGCCTTTGACCTGGGGTCCAGAAAAAGAGAAAGCTTTCATATCTGTAAAAAGGGCATTGGTCTCAGCCCCGGCTCCAGGACTACCAGATTATAGTAAACCATTTGAATTATTCGTTCATGAATGACAGGGAGTAGCAGTGGAGTACTCAGTCAAAAAACTAGGTCCTCACCGTAGACCAGTGGCCTATTACTCCACCCAGCTAGATGCAGTAATCAAAGGCACTCCAGGATGCATCAGAGCGATAGCTGCTACAGTAGCCCTTATTGGAAAAACGCAACTTGTACTTTTGGGTCACCCAATGACTGTGTATGTGGCACATGAAGTGGAACTGTTAATGAAAGAATACGTTACTCAAGCACTGTCCCCACAGAGAGCTCACCGCTATGAACTAATAATATTACTTGCAGATAATGTGACCTTAAAGAGATGCAACATCTTAAATCCAGTGACGCTATTGCCTCTACCTGAAAATGGACAGACTCATCACTCCTGTGAACAGGTGGTTGTCAACTCGAGCAAGCCCCAGGAGGATCTCCAAGATGAACCTCTGGGAAACCCAGACTTAGTTCTGTTTACAGATGGATCATCCTATTATTTGGACAGAAAATGCCATTCAGGCTATGCTGTCACCAACCTCTTTGAGGTACTTGAGGCCAGTCCCTTATCTCTGTCTGTAAGCACTCAAGGGGCAGAATTAATAGCATTAAGCCAAGCAGCAAAGATAGGTAAGAACATGTGAGTCAATGTATATACCGACTCAAAATACACCTTTGGAGTATGTCATGCAACTGGGATGTTATGGAAAGAATGAGGATTTTTTTAAATCATCAGGAAAGAAAATAGCTAATGGAGAAGAAATACGTAATTTACTAGAATCAGTTAGCTAGCTGGTTCCACGATAAAGCTCATGTGGGAACAGAGGCAGTAGCTAACAAGGTACAAAAAGTATGGGCAGCTCCAGGAATTTATGCTGTTGTGAAAAGGATAACCAAGAGCTGCCCGACTTGCCGAAAGTTCTGTAGCAGCAAAGCAAGCTCAGAGTTAGGGGGACGGCTGTGGGCCTACTTCCCTTTTCAAAGGCTACAAGTAGATTATGCGGATATGCCAGCTGCCAGTGGGTACAAACACTTGTTAGGGATAGCAGATCAGTTATCAGGCTGGGTAGAGGCTTTCCCAACAAGGAAGGCCGACGCAGGAGGGGTAGTAAAAGGCTTACTAAAAGAAATCATACCCAGGTGTGGGGTTCCAGAAGCCATTGATTCCGACAGGGACGCCCATTTTACAGCAAACATAATCAACCAATTATATAAATCACTGGGAATAGAGAAAAACCTACATATCCCTTACCACCCACAGCCTTCAGGACAGGTAGAAAGAATGAACAGAACACTAAAAGAAAAAATTAGCAAGGGTATGCACACACACTAACCTAAAATGGCCTGAAGCCCTACATTTAGTCCTATGGGATGTTCAGAATGCTCCGCAACAACCCACAGGACTAACACCAGCAGAAATTCTCTTTGGGAGACATTTAGCCATACCAGGGACTTATATCCTGGCTAAGACCAGCCTGTTCGATGGAGATGAACAGCTAACCCAATATGTTCTAGGTATCCAAAAAAGGTTTGAAAATCTTAAAAAATATGCTCGATGGTATCAGTGCACACCACCTGAAATACAAGTGCACGATATACAACCTGGAGATGAAGTATTGGTAAAAGTATTCTTAGGAAAAAATAAGTTGGAACCAAAATGGGAAGGACCCTACACTGTATTGTTAAGTTCTTATTCTGCTGTTAAAGTTTTAGGAAAAGAGAATTGGATTCACCACTCACACGTGAAACGAATAGCGGACCAAGAAGTGAGTACGGCAGGTGTCACTACGGAGCAATGAAGACAACCACACATGCTCCCTGGATGTGCCTAATATTGTTTCTAGCCACAAGTTCCGGATGGATAAGTATACAATTAATAAGATGAGATAATTATGATACACAAAGTTATCCTGAAAACAATACCAAAGGAAACCAGATTTGGTTTAATTATTTGGGGATAGGAGTGAGTGAATTCAGTTTAACCTTTTGTTGCATGTCAGCAAATTTACATGAAACAGTATTGACAGAAACTAAAAGCAAATGCTGTAAAAAACAGTGTAAAACTGACCAAAAGTGTTGTATATCTGTATCCGCCAAGAGAGAAATAGAAGCCCAGGTCTCCTGTGTTAGCTCGGAT
>NW_020448253.1:15209-16718 GCF_003343035.1 Apteryx rowi
CTGTTAGAGAATATTGGACTGAAGCTGTCTAGAGTTGATCACTTAGCATAACTTGCTTAGCGTTAGTAGCTAAATTTGCTGAAGCCWGAGGYYGCAAGCTATGACCATTCAGCTAGATATGTTGAACTTTTAGCTAGTTAAGTAAAAGAAGGCCCCAGAGTCAGTTCAAGTCGGAGAGATAAGGGCAGGAGGGGGGACTGTAGAGAGAAACAAGCAGTTTAACATTAATGAGCACCATCAGGGAGATGGACTTTAAGGTAGGACACAGAAGGAAGAAACAAAGGAACCACAAGACGGATTCTGGAGGACAAGATAAGGAAGTAAAAGAGCCATTGATACCTATGCAGAAGTGCGATAAGAAGTAAAGAACACACCTGGAAACTCCGGGAGCTGGAAGACCCCAAACTCTAATAATATGATTGGTTCAGAAGTATGGGGTGGATCCTAGACTGGAAGGGTATAATTACCCAGGGATTTGTTCAAACGGGGTCCCTCTTTGGAGGCCCCCAGCTCAAACTGTAATTACCGCATGTGTGTCATTAAAATTTATTTCGCTCCAATCTGACTTCAAACTTCTGTCTCAGTGGGAACCTAGGGTTGGACCCTGATATGGTGGCTGGTGAGCCTAATTTTCCATAACAGTAAGGCAGCAGTTGCCATTGTGATGTGCCATATGTTTTTGCCCAAATCATGGAGCAGACCTACTTCTCATATGACTGAAGAAATGATGTCCTATTTTTGCACTGTTTAATGCATCAGGAACACTTGGAGTAACCTTCCATCAGCTAGGCAGTTTTCTCAAACAGAACACCAAGCATYTGTCTGTAATCAGAAAATGCTTAGAAGAAAGAGAAGGAATGATGATCTATTATAAGAGTTAATGGATTTGTTTAGCAAAAGTGGAAACCAACCTTACTGAACATCATGGGTATGATATCTCTAAAGGTTGGTCAACAAAAGCTACCACTGTATTGTGATCGATGTTACATCCTGTGCTCATCCTGTTAATGATCCCCACCTCTGCCCAAGCTGGGGCTCCATTCCCAGCCAGAGAGTGGGACGCTGACCTCCCCCCAGCTCCCTGGACTGCTCTCCTCATGCCCCTTCCCCCTCCTGGGGGGCTGGAACTGCCCCAGGCCAGGGCAGCTGGCCAGCACCAGGGCTGGGACAGGGCACGGGGGGACAGGGAGTGTGGGGGGTTTCAGGGCAGGGTGAGCAGCCCTGCTCAGGGTTCCCTGCTTCCCAGAGAGCCTTTCCCCAGGTGAATGTGCCTGTGCAGGCCTGGCCGGTTGTTCCTTCACCCCTCCCCGGCTCCCCGCAGGGCCCTGGGCTGTCAGTGCTACTCTGCAGCACGAGCAGCCTGTGGGGCCATGGGGTGACTCTGCACTGGCCATGGCAGAGCCAGCTGGCCCAGCAGCATTGCACCTGACACCCCCCTCCCCAGGGTCTGTGGCTGTGGAAGATGCTCAAAGCAAACACGGTATTTCAGATGGCTCAGGATGGGTTCAG
>NW_020448254.1:0-1115 GCF_003343035.1 Apteryx rowi
AGATGAATGGCTTTGTGCACAAGGGGAAAGCAGGGCATTTTGTGAACCTTCACTTCAGCAAGGCCTTTGGCAGAGTCCCCCATAGTCTCCTTAGAGGCAAATTGTTGAGATCTGCGCTGGATCAATGGACCGTAAGGCAGGTGGAAGATTGTCTGGACCATCAGGGTGAAACGCAGTGATCAGTGGTACAAATTCCAAGTGGCAGCTGGTTACTAGCGGCATCCCTCAGTGATCACCATGTGGGGCAGGACTGTTTAACATCTTGATGAATGGCCTGCACAGTGGATGGAGCGCACTCTCAGCACCTTTGTGGCCAATGCATAACTGGGGGGAGTCCCTGGGCAACCTCATCTAGTTCCCTCTGCATTGACTGGGCTGGTTGGCACTAGATGACATCCAGAGGTCTCCCCCACCCTAAATGCTGTGATTCAGTGCGCCGTTCCCTGGAGAGCTCTGTAAAGAGAGAAGAGGCHGAGGAAGAAGAAAGGAGAGAGAAGGAGAAGAAGAGATCTGAAACATGTCCATTTAAATAAAGTAGTTCCTCAGAACAAAGTTTCTCCATGTAGGGTTTTGCCAGCAAGTGTATTTTGATGAATAATGTATCTCTCTCTATATATGTTTATGCTCGCATAGAGAGACTAATTCCTGTAGTGCATGAACATGGTGCTGCCAATGAATAAGGAAGAAAAAAATATTTGGCAATGGTAAAAACTGTGTGAAGTTTTGGATATGAGCGTTTTTTTGTCAATTATTGCACTGAAGATGTTTTAGAGACTCCTTTAAAACATTGCTTTAAGATGTGTATGTTGAGATTTGTGGAAATTAGGCCATCCAAAAATAGAGCATTTCCTTGAAGCTGGTCATGCTGCTTTCCTCACCAGTCGAGAGATCCTGACACCTCAGAGTACGACGTGCTCTGTGCAAAAAGTGAGGGGTGGCACAGACAGCCCTGGGTCAGGGGGTGGTCTTCTGAGCACCAGGCTCTGTGTGAGACACAGATTTATGTTCTTTAGTGGTGTAGGCCTGATTATAACACAAACCTTTAGTAAATGACATTAGAAATGACACAAGAAAGAAATTAAGAAAAAGATTGAAAGCAAAGAAATGCTTTGTTA
>NW_020448254.1:3699-4783 GCF_003343035.1 Apteryx rowi
AAGCTCCATCATCTCTGAAACCACCCTTCAAGCAGCCACAGACTTCTACTCTACTGCCCTTTGCCTCCACTTCAGGAGGCTAAAGAAGCCCATGTCCCTGAACCTCTCCTCATGGACTGGATTATTCCCACCTAGGCACAGGACTTGACACTTCTCTTGTAAATCTTCATAAGGTATCTGTTGTGTGTATCACCCGAGGTTCTCAAGGACTTCAGGACTGAAGGTCCTTAATGTCAAATGAAAAACAAACAAACAAACAAAACAGCACCAATAGGTTAAGGGAAGCAGAAGTGGGCTGATTGTAAGAGAAGGGATCAGGGTGGTAAAAGAGGGAAATTAAAAGTGAAGGATAGGATTGATCAGGGCTGTCTTGGGGATTCCTTTCAAGAAGTACTGCATCTGAACAATTCTGGCTGGAGGAGGACAAGAAAGCTGGCCTGCTTCCACTGTCACAGGGCACCTGCCTGCTTTCCCTGACATAAACAAGAGAAGATCAAGAGTGGGAAGAATCACGGACTCCTTCAGGGTGGAAGGGACCTCAGGAGGTCTCTAGCCCAATCTGCTTGCTCACAGCACGGTCAGCTCTGGGGTCAGAGCAAGTTGCTCTGGGCTTCTTCCAGTCTGGTCTTGGAAACCTCCAAGGCAGGAGACTGCACAGCCTCTTTGGACAACCAGTTCCAGTGCTTGACCATCCTCATAGTGGAAAAGCTTTTCCTTATGTCTCCTGCATGAACATCCCTTCTTTCCACTTATACCCATTGTCTCTTGTCCTCCCACCATGCACCTTGGTGAAGAGCCTGGCTCCATCTTCTTGATGACCTCCTTGTAGCCATTGGAAGGCTGCTATGAGATCCCTCCAAAGCCATCTCTTTCACAAATTGAACCAGACCCATTTCCTCACAAAGGAAGTGCTTCAGCTCCCTGACTATTGCAAGGGCCGTTGGCCAAATTTGCTCCCAGTTATCAATCTCTTTCTTGTTCTGGGAACCCAAACCTGGATGCAGTGTTCTAGGTGTGGTCTATGAATGAATACTGACTAGAAGGTGATCACCATTTCCCTTGACCTCCTGGCTGTGCTCCTGCT
>NW_020448254.1:6983-8421 GCF_003343035.1 Apteryx rowi
CAGTCCCTGTTTGTATCATCCTGGAGTGAGAAGAGGTTCAGGAGGAGGAGAGCAAGAAGGGTTTGAGAGTACAGAGACTAGAGCAGAGACCTTGGGGTGATGTGCCTCCCATTTATGCAGCACGCTTGAATGCAGATGGTATGGACTTTCCCTAAAGGCAGTGGTGGGATTCAGTCATCTGGACACAGGTAGGAAAGCCTGAGATACCCTGGGTTGTCTGCCCAGCAACCACTCCAAAAGGGCATGGTTTTCTGATAGGTCCCATGCGGTTGTGCTAGAAACCCCAGGCATCTGACATGGCCCTGCCAGCCTATTTCTATGTCATTACATCACGTGTCTGCACTGAATTACATTAGAGGTTTGCACTGTAGGCGTCTCCATGTGTCTCAGCATCATAGTGAGAGGTGCTCTAACATTAGTGGGCATCGAGTGTCATTTGAGATAGCCAAGGAAATTCTCCACCTGGCCCCCACCTGATGCTCCAGAAGGATGTGGGTCTCCCAGTTGCTCCATGAGAGCAAGCAGACCCTGGCACATGACTTGGACCACCTCTGTCTCTTCCAATGTCCCCAGGTGTTTGTGTGTGGGCAACTGACTCCCACCCTCCATCTCCAGTGATTACAATGGGAGCTTGGAGAAAGAGCTCCCATGCAGACATCTCTGTTGTGCACACATCAGCTTGGGCAAGGGGAATTCCACCTGCTGTGTGTTTGTGGAGTTCACGGGAAGGATCTGAATCCCACCCCAGCCCAGAGCCTTCCAAACCAGAATGAGATGCCCAGACTGACTCATCTGAATCAACACCTGAACCATGTGTCCGTGAGCTCCCTTCTTATCCCTGTCTTGGTGTCCTGCCTAGTTAAGAGATGGGAATCAGGGCTACCAGAATGTGACATTTCCACCTGTCATAGATAGCCATCCTCTGATGAAATAAATTGCAATGCTGGAATCAGTCTCTCTGCACTCTTTAGAAAAGGACAATAGCTGATTATTTTAGTCTACTTCAGGGAACATTTCCCAGGAGGAGGCAGCACAAGGGACAGAAAAATTCACATCTTCAGCTGGGCCCCTGCTCCTGAGAGGGTCCAGGCTCCTAGGACAGAGGGATCTCATGGCAACCTGGCAGCACTGCCAAGAGACAGCTGTGTGCAGGAGCAGCTCCTCTGCAAAGAGCAGCAGGGCTGCAGGCACTGCCTGCTGCTGCTGCCGTGAGATGAGAGAAGGCAGAGAGAAGTGAAAGGCAGTGTGGAGTGGGACAGAGGAGAGCTCCTTGTGGGAGAAATCTTCACAGCCTTTTGCACGGTATGTCTCTGGTTGCAGGGCAATGCTACTGAGGTTCCTGCAGGGGTCTTCTAAACCCATCTCATCCCAYAACTGATAGGCTTTTTAAGGATCGCTCTCCTAGCTCCTCCAACGCATAGGCAGTGGAGGAGATGCT
>NW_020448254.1:10042-10998 GCF_003343035.1 Apteryx rowi
ACATCTAAAAGAAAATAAACTTCCTATAAAATCCCTGAAATTCTGTTCCTCAAACCTCATTCTTTAGAATTAGGAGTGAAGACAGGGAAAAGCTCCTCTACATGATGAGTGGATTTCAACTGAGAGAAACTGTGAATGTCAGAGCTAGTGACCCCCATTACCCAGGTCGCACTGCTGCACAGAAGGACTGACTCCTCTGGAGCCTATGGGCAGAGGCTGCTGCACCTCATGGCAAACTCAGCCAGTGCAAAGTGGAGCTCAAGCAAGGGAACTGCACAAAGATCCTCTCAGTAAACAGAGAGGCAATGTGGGGGGTTGCATGAGAAGTACAATATTTCAGATTTTTTTTTTGTTGAAAAGTCTCTCCTAACTTCTCAATGTCTTTTCTTCTTTTGACAGTCCCCCATGCCCGGAGATAGCAAAATGTCCAACAGCAGCTCCCTCAATGAGTTCCTCCTCCTGGCATTTGCAKACACACGGGAGCTGCAGCTCTTGCACTTCTCGCTCTTCCTGGGCATCTACCTGGCTGCCATCCTGGGCAACGGCCTCATCATCACAGCTGTAGCCTGCGATCACCGCCTGCACACCCCCATGTACTTCTTCCTCCTCAACCTCTCCCTCCTCGACCTTGGCATCATATCTACCACTGTCCCTAAATCCATGGCCAATTCTTTGTGGGACACCAGGGCTATTTCCTACTTGGGATGTGCTGCACAGGTCTTCCTCATATTCTTCTTGTTTGGAGGAGAGTATTCTCTTCTCACAGTCATGGCCTATGACCGCTACGTTGCCATCTGCAGACCCCTGCACTATGGGACCCTCATGGGCAGCAGAGCCTGTCTCAAAATGGCAGCAGCTGCCTGGGGCAGTGGTTTTCTCAATGGTCTCCTGCACACTGCTAACACCTTTTCAATACCACTCTGCCAAGGCAATGTGGTGGACCAGTTCTTCTGTGA
>NW_020448254.1:11271-12304 GCF_003343035.1 Apteryx rowi
TGAACCCCCTCATCTACAGCATGAGGAACAAGGAGCTCAAAGATGCCCTGAGGAAAGTGATTTCATGGACATTTTTCAGCAGTGGTAAAATTGCCTTTGCTCACCACAAATGACCCCTCCCCCCCGAGTCCCGTACCAGGAGTGAGATTTGTTTGTTCATTTTATTTTTATTATTACTGTCATTACTGTTGCTATTTTTATTTGTCATCATGTTACTAAACAAATGCTTGGATTCATTCCACTTTTACTGGAGCTACTCATTCTCACCTGGTGCCCATATAAAATTGTGTCCAACACTGGGTCAGAGCTGACTCCCTCACAGTATCTCTGTAATAAAATAGATTCTTCCTGGCGCAGTGCCTGAAGGCTGGGCTCTTCCTCCAAAGCTGCTGTCCCTCAGGTCCTGTCCCCAGCACATGTCCTTGAGAGACAATCTCCCCCACCCCGCATGCTGATCCTTACCCCAAATGTCTCCCCCAGAGAAGGCTTTGTGCCCAGCTGGAGGACTGGGCATCCAGCTGYGAGCCCTGGAGGATGAGYCCTCTCCTGGGTCCCCTGCAGGGCCGGAAGGGAACATGCAGAGGAGGTTCTTAGGCCACCTACTGGGCCTCTAGACCATCATCCTCCAATGGGGGCCCTCAGCAGGGTGCCTCAGGGCAAAGCTCCAGCCCAGATTGTTGTTTGTCGGAGCTCTTATCAGTAGTCACGGAAGTAAACCATCCTCTGCTACCAGATGTCGGAGTGGGGGGACAGGCCCGGAGTAACGATGAGTCTCAATATGAGTATGGTCGTTCTCCCTTTATTAGAGCTTACACAGAGTATATATAGACAGGCGATAGAGCATGTGCTAGCGATAGCTGTATGATTGGTTTACAGTCTGTTCACATGCCTAAAGCAAATACATGATTGGTGCAAAGTTGCTGTTCACGTGGAGGGGCTTGTCGGCCCCCTCCTTTACTTGTTTACCACTACTTGTCTTCCCCCTGTGTAATGGTCTAGGAATGTTCAAGGACAGTTCACATAGCCGTGGGAT
>NW_020448255.1:0-2075 GCF_003343035.1 Apteryx rowi
ACAGGCTGGGGCCTGAGGGCCTGGGGAGCAGCTCTGTGGAAAAGGACATGAGGGTGCTGGGGGACAGGAGGCAAAACACAAGCCAGCAGTGTTCCCTGGCAGCAAAGAAGGCCAGAAGCATCGGGGGCTGTATGAGCACAAGCACAGCCAGGAGGTCCAGGGAAATGGTGATCGCCTTCTAGTCAGTATTCATTAGAGCACATCTAGAACCCTGCATCCAGGTTTGGGTTCCCAGAAGAAGACAGAGGTTGATAACTGGGAGCGAGTCTGGCTGAGGGCCCTAACAGTAGTCAGGGGGCTCGAGCACTTGTTCTGTGAGGAAATGGGTCTGGTTCAACTTGGAGAAGAGATGGCTTTGGAGGGATCTCATAGCACCCTCCCAATGGCCACGAGGAGATCCTAAAGAAGATGGAGACAGGCTCTTCACCAGGGTGCATGGTGGGAGGACAAGAGGCAATCGTTATAAGTTGGAAGAAAAGACGTTCCTGCAAGAGATAAGGAGAATCTTTTCGACTACAAGGATGGTGAAGCATTGGAAGTGGTTGCCCAGAGAGGCTGTGCAGTCTCGTGTCTTGCAGGCTGCCAAGACCAGACTGGATGAAGCCCAGAGCAACCTGCTCTGACACCAGAGCTGATCCTGCCATGAGCAAGCAGATTGGGCTCGAGACATCCTGAGGTTCCTTCCACCCTGAAGGAGTCCATGGTTCTTCCCACTCTTCATCTTCGTTTGCTGATGTCAGGGAAAGCACGCAGGTGCCCTGTGACAGTGGAAGCAGGCCAGCTTTCTTGTCCTCCTCCAGTCAGAATTCTTCAGATGCAGGGCTTCTTAGCAGGAATCCCCAAGACAGACATGATCAGTCCCGGGCTTCACTTTTAATATGCTTGGTTTTTTTCTTCCATGTCTTCTAAGTCTGTCTCTTTTACCACCCTGATCCTGTCCTATACAACTGACCCCACCCCTGCTCATCCTGAAGTCATTGGCACTGGTTTGGTTTGTTTCGTTCGTTAGCTGTGTGGGGGTTTTTTGTTGGTTTTTTTTTTTTTTGAACAACAGATGCCTCATGAAGATTTCCAGGAGAAGTGTCAAGTCCTGTGCCTAGGTGGAAATAAATCCATCCATGAGGAGAGGTTAAGGGGCCTTGTCTTCTTTAGCCTGCTGAAGTGGAGGTAAAGGGCAGGAGAGTAGGAGCCTGTGACTGCTCGAAGGGTGGTTGCAGAGATGACAGAGCTTTTCTTAGTATCGAGAAACAGCATGCGAAGGGGAAAGATCCACAAACTGCATCTTGAGAGGTTCAGCCTGGACTTCAGGTCAAAAGAATGTCACTCGTGGGTAGTGCTGAGTTGCAACAGGTCACCCAGAGGGAGTCTGTGATCAGCCCCTGCCTTTGTGTTTCAAGGAAAAGCAAGTGAGGACAGGAAGATATCAGGAGAGTGAGAGCAAGGTAGGGAAGCAGCTTGGGTGTGTACAGTCTGCAGGGAAAGAGGCACAGGCATGGGAAAGCATAGGACAGCCTGTGGTGGAGGCAGCCCAGGGCACTGCCAAGGCTGAAAGCTCCCACCACAGCTAGGTCTTTGTCCTTTTGGCTATGGCTGGTGTCTCTGACACTGAGGCCTATGAGGAGACGCTGTTTCCTTAAAGCACTGTGGCCCTGCTGCCTCCTTGTCCCTTGGGAGCCCAGGAGGTGCCATATCATGGTCCTGAACTTAGCGTTGTACACCCCATGTGCACACTACCCCCAGGAAGAGCCCTGAGCAATGTGTGATGGAGAGCATCAGCCTTCCCAGGAGCTGGCTGTCAGTGCCTGGTCGTTCTGCTTGATAACACACATGAAGGTTGACTTGGCATCACAGACACCCTCACATTGCCTTTGCCTACCTGCAACAAGTGCCTCCAACTTTCGGCTCTAATCAGCCCCTGGGGAGCCTTTGTTGGTAATGGCCCTCAGTGGGACTCATTATCTTTCCAAGAAACTTCGGATTTTCTTCTTGAAAAGTCTCTTCAGCCTCTTCTCAGCATCTGAGGTTCATGGGCTTAGCACCAAATACACCCGAGGGGTCATTAAAATGCAAAAAAA
>NW_020448255.1:2712-5024 GCF_003343035.1 Apteryx rowi
TATGGTAAGTCCAAGCTGCCTCCAGTGAGGTCCACTGCCCACAAGGCATAACTTGCCTTGAAATGCTTTCCACAGACAGATAGGAAAGGATAGACAAGAAACACAACAAAGGAGCTGGCTAAAGAGACAAGGAGACTGCTGAAAGACGAGGCAAGCTTCAGACTCCCAGAAGACCTCCCAGAGAGGTATCTGAAAGGATAAAGAGCAAGGGGAGAAGGAAAACTGGGAAACTATGGGAAGTGCATATGTCCAGAGAGTCTGATGCAAAGATGCCTTTAGAAATGTTTAATTTAATCAGGACGTGTGGAAATATGTGAGAGAGCACTGAGATTACATCCACAGCCTAATAGACAGAGCAGTGGAAACACAAGGACAAGGGAAGATCGATATTTCTTCTCCCAGGATTCATACTCTTTCTGAAAATTTCCACTCTTTCATTAGAGGAAAACATAGACATTAAAATTAGCCAATCATCCGAGCTGATGAAAGTGTGTTCCTATTTTTGAAATGTTGAAAACAGTTCTTCACCTTTGCAGGCAGAGCTCAGGGGTCCAACCACGAGCACCCAGGGGCACTTGGAGAGGCCCCGGTGTCTCTGAGGGACCCACCTGGGCCTGGCAGCTCTCACAGGGGACCTGTGGGAGACCGGAGCCCCTTGGAGCTGCAGATGGAGGCTGTGCAGAGGGGACCAGGGCACCTACAATGGCAACAGCCATTCATGACCCTGTGACTGCACCCCACCCCTGCTCTGAAAATTACTTTCCCTTCCAAAAATAAAGAAAAGAATCTCCCCAAAAGACCAGTGTATCAAAAAAGAACCAGACAAAAAAAGATAAGTAGAAAAAGAAGAAAATAGGAACACAATGATAATAAGAAAAATAAGAACACAAAGAAGTTTGTAATGCTGAAAAGTCTAACAAATCTTTTTTTTTTACTTTAGATAATTATCTAATTTCTTTCCTGTTTCTTTTTTATTGTCATTTTCTAAAGATTTCTTCTATAATAAGACCTACACTATTAAAAATGACAGTTTTTTTGTCTCGCACAAGTCCACTGCCCTCAAACTACTCCCTGCCCAGCATCTTCCTTGCCGCTCCTCAGTCTTTGCACACAGCAAGTCACACCATGACGTGTCGAGCTCTCACAACTGATAGAGGRAAGCAGCCTGATCAGCTTCAGTGAAAACTCTCTATTTATTGATGGCCGAAATTGCACCAATCTCAACGTACCAGTGTTAGAGTGACGTCTTAAGGGAGTTCCTACACATTAGCCACAAACCCTTTTCGTTCCCTGCATGGTCATGAAGTGCGACTCCATTTTAGCCAAAAACAGCAATGGGAATTAGCTCACCCTCCACCAGACCCCTTCCATGCAGATGTCTCTGSCTAACCCAGGTGTCTGGACTTCCCTTTCTAGTCAATTGAAAGAAAAAAGTTGTCCCACTGAGAGGTCCTGAGATGCTTCTCCTGCTGACCAGCCAATACTCCAGAAACGTTCCCATAGTTCCTGGGTCACATTTCCCGGCACCACATGGGAACACAGCTACACAGGGCATCTCAGGCAGCAGTGGCCTCTATATATGTCTCTAAGGGCCTGAATGTAAAGTCCTCATCATTGGGTGAAATCTATGCAAAAAATAGCTCTATGCAAGAAATGAAAAAAATCTTTGTTTTCAGAACTTCCAACATTCTTTATCAATTCTAATGAACATTTTCTTTCTCTTTTATTGGCAGCCCCATATGCATGCACTGCAGAAATTACTCTATGTGAGTGTATATATTTATATAGATGCACAGTTAATCAACACAATACATTTCCTACCAACACTCTGAAAGGAGAAACCTTGTTCTGAGAAACTACTGTATTCCAACTGACATGTCTCCTCTCTCTTCTTCTGCCTCTCTGTGCTCTCTCCCTCTGCCTAGTCTGTCTTTACAGAGGCCTCATGGCCCCTCGGCCCTCCAGGGAAGTCTCCTGTGGGATCCTGCAAAGCAGATCCTGAATGAGCTGAAACACCTACCAGAATGTCACCCAGACTGCTGTGTCCTCTTATCCCTACTGCAAGATCTCAACTGGCTCATCATCTGCTCCAAGGCAAAGCCCTGTGCACTCCAGCCACCCCTTTGCACAGAGCACACCTGCACCTCCTCACCATCCCAGCCTGCCTTCCCCAGGAGCCCAGATTCATTCACGTGAGCTGTCCCATCATGTGTGTGTAATTCCATGGGGATAGGGGAGAGGGAGGTGCCAGTAAAGGGGACATGGCTGGGATGTTGACTGTGAGGCCCAGAAGAGAGGACAACTCAGAAGAG
>NW_020448255.1:6373-8997 GCF_003343035.1 Apteryx rowi
GTTTCCCTTATTTTGCCCATTTCAAAAGCTAATGACTGTGGTACTGCCGCTTGAAAGGGCGCCTCTGAGTGTTCCACTGTGGAAGACCATTTCCTTGTTAACTGTGTGAAAAAAGTGAAAAAAGGTTTGCAGAGTGCAGGGTGCAGCAGAGAGCCCCAAAACAGCAAGACCTTCAGCAGGAAGAGCTCAAGATCCTCTCTAGAATTCATTGGATTGGAAGGGAGGTAATTGGATGGTTAAGTAAGGGCTAACTGGGGGATACTACTGCGTTATAAGCAGAGTTTCTAGGTTCCTGCCACATGAGAAGAAAAGAGTGTCTGCACCAATTACGGATACATGCCTTTGCTAATAGGAGAGGGAGGCAACTTCTATGCCTCTAACCTAAAACAAACAAACAAACAAACAAACCAAAAAAACCCTTGTGGTTGGACAGATCCCAGAAGTGTTAACTTCARGAATCTCCAACAAGGAACCCTTTCTGAAAGATGACCTCCTATACTCCAAATACTCTCAGCTGCATATTTAAGAGTCTATACGTGTCATCTGGCTGCAGATCCTGGCAAGAGCTGAGGAAATTCAAGTCCTGAACCTCAGCGCACAGAAGGCTGCAGGCTGCCAGCATCCCTGGCTCATGCCACCAGGGCAGCCTGGGCCCTGAGGGACAAGGCACATTCTCACCTCGCAGTGCTCCCAATCTGTCCATCCTGGCAGCACTCCCCACGCACAGCACTTCTCTCTCCAGACAGCTCTTCCCGCATGCAGTACCAAGATACTGGGGCCATTGTCTGTCCCCACCTCAGCCTATCCCACCACTGTGACACGCCACACCCGCACCTCATAGAGGGTTGCCAGCCAAGACATAGCTGTACATCGGGGACACACAGGGCACACGACCAGACATGGCAGCAACCAGGGCACCCCCAAAGGCTCTAAAACAGAGGCCAGATCTCCACACATTTAATTTGTTTCTAGTTCTCCAAGGTCTTGCAACAGGCATTTCCGTTGAACAGTCAGGCACAGCCCTGCTCAGAGTCAGAAATCACCTCCAGGAAGCAGACCCACAGTGCTCTCCCAGGGGCTCAGCAGGCCAGCTCTTGCCTCTTGCTCTTGCCTCACATGCCCTCAAGGCACTCACCCCACCGGCCTCCTTACTGAGGGGCCCTTTGGGGCTTCAATGGAGATGGACCAGTCTCTTTGGCAACACTCCCCCTCTCTCTGCATTTGCTCCAGGGGCTCACAAAGGAGCACATGGCAGTGCACACACACACACTGACCTGCACACACAGCATCAGTGCACCAGCCTTAGACAAGCAGGCTTCCGACAAGGAAAATGGCACAAGGCTTCCGCTGCTCTCAAGTATTTGCATTCCCCTGTCTCAGCAAAGGCTGCCATTTCTCTCCCAGGCAAAGCCTTGAGACAAGCCAGCAGGCCTCTGCAGTGCGTGTGACACATGGAGAAGCCAGCAAAGGCTCTGCCTCCAGGGTCCCACATGGCATGGCACAGGGAGAGTCCGAGAGCACCAGCAAAGCCCGCCACTGAAGGAGCATGGGGTGTGGCAGACCAAAACTTGGTAGTCCTCAGTTTTGGGCCATATCAGTTCCTGGGATGTCCAGCAAAACCACATGTGTCTGGCAGATACAGCATGGGACCTCCAGGAAAGCCATGGCCCTTTGGAGTGGCRCTGGGCAAGTGCCCCAGGGCATCTTGGGTTTCCTATCTGTGCCTAAACAACTGAATCCCACCACTGCCTTTAGGCAAAGTCCATCCCATCTACATCCAAGCACACTGCACAAATGGGAGGCACATCACACCAAGGTCTCCACTCCAGCATCTGCACTCTCAAACCCTTCTTGCTCTACACCCTCTGAACCTCTTCTCACCCCCAGGTGATATGAAAAGGAACTGTGCTAATGATATCCTTAGGGTGGCTGGATCACAGGCTGCCCAGGCCCAGGGACTTCTTCAGTGGCACCTTGTCCTGCCTGGAGATTCGTTCCAGTTTGTCACAGGCCCCAAGGTGCTGCAAATCAGCTCAGGCAGCAAACCCCCCTACTGCCACTCCTGCATAGCCCAGCTCTGTTTCTCTCTGGCCTTGGGCACTGCAGGCTTTGCTCTCTTAGTGGGAACCTCCTTTCACCATTACATTGCCACCTGCTATCCATGCCAGAATGTCACCACTTGCAGTCAAAGCCTTTCTATACATGAGGTCCTTGCTAAAAGTTTTCCCTGTGACAAATCTTCAGTCGGCACCACAGCTGAGATRCTGAAACCAAAATATATGCAAACATATGCAGCCTGTCACAGGACTGCCCCATGGTTGGAACACCTGAGATGTAGTGGGATCACACATATGACTGCAGTCCTTCAATGGCAGGGTGCAAGTTCTTCAGGAGACACCACCAGGGAAGATGAGGAGGGGGATGCCCTGTGTGTGAGGGGGTAGCTTGGATGTATGGAGCTCTTCCATGGGATGGACAAAGGGAGGCAGCTCTGAAGAGCAGAGGAGCTCAGGAAAGCCAGCAGGTCATTAAGCACCCATCAAGCACAAGAATGCTCCATAACGAACAGTTTGTAGAATTAGTAGACACCTCTGGACCCCAGCTTGGCTAAACAGGGAGCTCCC
>NW_020448255.1:10737-11704 GCF_003343035.1 Apteryx rowi
GTCGCCAGGGTGCAGGATGCAGAGGTGGTGTGAGGGACTGAAGAACCTCCTGTCACCCCATCTGTGTGGGCAGGGATATGACAGGGGTTGTGGCTCACCAATGAACCTCACAGCTGCCTCCAGCAACGATGCTTCAGGGTTCTCTAAGTACAGCAGGCTCTGGTGCAGGTACTGCTCTGCTCTGCTGCTGTTCCTCAGCAGCTGGAGAGAGCACAAAGCCAGGGGGCTGGTACTGAGCCTCCCCAGAAGGCCAGGCCTATCCCTCCTTGCAGGATTGGCCTCTTCCTTCCTGTTCATGACTGCCAGCTAGAAGCTGTGTGGTACTAAGGTTCAGAGGGAGCAGAGGAGAGAGTGTGGGTTTCCTGAGAGGTCTGCAGAGCAGCAGAGACCAGGAGATGCCACCACAGCCAGGGCAGGACACCCTGTGTCCCCCTCATCTTGGCAAGGCTCCAAGCCTTTCCCAGCCCAGAATGGGAAGATGCAGCTTGGGTCTGTCCCTCGCTGAAGGCAGAGGCAGCTCTGCCTTGTCCTTGGGGACACAAGAAGTTGGACCTCACGCTGACATGCATTCAAAGGGACACTTGTCAGCAGCCCTTGCCCTGATGCTCTGGCCCACCCAAGGGATGTCACCATTGCTTCCCAAAATCCCTGGTCCATACCTGGGCCACTCCTTGGATCTGGTCACTCATGTGGAGGAAGTGTGGGACCAGGCTCCTCTGCACGTGCTGCTTCATGCCCCGTTTGTTCTTCCCACCACAATCTCCATCAGGGAGGGAGGAAAGGAGGRGAGGCCTCAGCAATGACTCCAGGAAGCGGGCATGAGAAGAGGGTTTGCCATTGTGAGGCCTCACCCTCTCCAGGCACAACTGTCCCCCATCCCAGGCAGGGGTCAGAACTGGGGACAAAACTCTGCGGAGGCAGCCTGGAGAATGAGGGTTGTTGGCAGCAGCAGGGCAAGCTTCCCTGG
>NW_020448256.1:0-1063 GCF_003343035.1 Apteryx rowi
TCTCCTCTGCCCCAGCAGCCAAGCCACAGCCTGGCAGTGGGGCTGTGTGAGCCCCCTCCACCCCCCCAGCCGGGGCAGGGCAAAGCCAGGCTCCCTGCTGGGAACAGCCACAACTCAGCAGCACTACAAACAGCAGGATCCTGCCCTCCAGGAGAGGAGGGAGCCAGCAGCTGTCACCAGCACCCTCTCCCATGGCAGCGTTTCCCCGTGCCCCACTGGGAGCTCCTCCATGGGCAGCAACATGGCCCGGGGCTAGGGACATCTCTGCTCCTCTCCCGGCCAGAGCGCTGGTGCTGGGGACCTTGCAGGATGGCTGGGCTGTGCGTGCAGAGCTGGGAAGCAATTGTGGGAAGGGACTCAATCCCCAGTGTGGACGTGAGGACAAAAAACCAATGCTGCTGATAGTGACAATGATGGTGTCACCAGCACATCCCTGAAGCAGTGGGGCAGGGATGGGGTGACCCTGGGGGCTCTGGGGCAGGGCTCAGCCCCCACCTGAAGGACACGCTCTCCCCGAGATCTGGCACAGGGACCCCCTCTGCTCAGCTGCAGAAATGTCACCACACAGACAAATGTGGACATGGGCCAGAGATGGACAAAAAGTGAAAACATGAAGACGTGGCCCTGTTCCATCGTCAGGATGATGTCTTTGGCATCCCCGGGAGATGTTTGCCAGGTTCAAGACCAGACCCGCAACCGAATCTCTTGCCTTGGCTATAGGAAACTGTGTGCCTGCTCTGATGCTCCGTGCAGAGCCTGCAAGAGGAGCAGAGGGGCACAGCACAAGAGCCYGGGTCCATAACCAAAAGGTGATGGATCAAAACARTCCGTGAGCTTCACAGACATTCATGGTCAGAGTGTTGGTCTAAAACAGAAGTCTAATTCTTCGGGATCTTTGCTTAGGGTGATGCCCATGTGCGGAAACCAAACCTCTTGAAGAGGATTGCTGGTCGCTGWCCAGATGTTGATGRTAGTCTCTATCACAGGTGCCCTTGCAACAGCATCTTCAGCTAAACTGGGTGAGAATCCCTGAATGGGATTTTTCCAGTGAATCCTTATAATC
>NW_020448256.1:1971-6783 GCF_003343035.1 Apteryx rowi
CACAGCTCCTGTTGCCTGCAGTGACCCCAGTGCCTGCTCACCTGCTGCTGGCTAGGAGGTGCAGGGACAGCAGTGATTCACCAGTGACATCCCAGTGATCACCTCCACCTGCCTCCTCTCTCCCCTCCTGCTGAGCTCTTACCTCCTGTGGTCAGGTGCATCTGATGTGCCTGATGCCCTCACAGTGCCTGTCTGCCTGCCAGGGCAATCCTGCTGCTGCAGCTAAAATAACCTCCCAGCCAGCATCCAGTTCTCTCACCTTTATGCATGCTGCTGACTCTTGTCTTGCAGGGCTGTTATCTCTCCTGACCTCTCAGCTCCTGCCTGTTGCCTACTGCTGGCCAATCAGGGTGTTGCAATAGTAGTGACATAATGATGTCATTTCACCTGGGCAGGCTTTCTGATGATCTGCCTGGGCTCTTCCCACACGGGGAGCTCCACTTCCCACATGACACCCTGTCAGAGGGCAAGCCTACAAATTYTGGAGAGGAGCAATGCACCCTGTTCCCAGCCCTCACCCTTGTTGGGGGGGAGGGATGGAGATTTAGGACAAAAGCTTCCCCTGGAGATGCTGGGGATTGAACCCAGGACCTCCTGCATGCAAAGCAGGTGCTCTTCACTGAGCTACATCCCCTAAGAGCCTGCTGAGGGGTGGGACATACTCTTCTCCCATGATGTGCTCCTGACAAGCTGATGTGCCCCTGACAAGCACAGCCCTGTTGGCCCCTGGTGCCCTGAGAGCCTCAGCAGAAAGCAGCATTTGAATCCTCCTGAAGGGCCACAGGCTGGGATGAGGGGAGTTGAGATCGCCACTCAGCTGGGACTGGTCCTGGAGCAGGGCTGCATCATGGAGTGCTGCCCCTTCAACATCTCTGCAGTTGATGGGGGCAGGAGGAGACTCTTGCTGCTGGCGCTGCTCCCACRCTCTGGCCCTCCCAGGGAGGGTCAATGGAGAGGAGCAAACCCCTTCCCTAAGTCACCTCTGCCACCCCGCGCAGCGCTCCTGTGTGTGTCACACCTGTCTTCGATGCCAGCAGCAGGAGCAAATGGGGTGAGGGAAATGCCCTCCCCAGGGTGATGTGCCCACAGCTCCAGTTGCCCCCCGGGATGTGCATTGGAAGGGTCATGAAAGCAGGCAGAGTTGATCCTGGGCAGGGAGCTGCCCACAGCCCCTCACCTAGGTATTAGGCCTCCCTCTGCACTGTTCTGCCCGCCAGCACCTGGCAGTGGGCAAAGGGCAGCGTCCCCTTCCCTAGGGCTGGGGATGTGGCTGGGATCAGGGACATTCCCATTCCTGCAGCACCAGGAACTGGACACTGGAGCTGCCCTGGGATGCTCTGGGGCTGTTGTGAAGTCATGGTTTTACAGGCAGCTTTTAGCCTCCCTGCTAGACCCCAGGGGAGTCACTGTCTTTCTGCCCTGTCTTGGGCCCTTTCAGCAGGAAGGAGCTCATGCAGAGGGATGTTCATTAGGGGTCCCAGACCGATCCCTCTGTGCTCTTCCTCACACTGAAGTCCCTGCTCCCTGCGCAGCTGGTTAAACAGCCCCCTCCCTGCCACTCGCATACTGCGCTTCTCCCTCTACATCTGCTGGACCAGGACGCCAAGGACAGACCCGACTCTGCACTCTGCTTTGTCTCTTGCCATACAAATCCCATCCTTTTCCACAAATGCAATCTTTCCGCCTCTCAGGCCCACTGCCCTTCAGAGGGCAAGGGCCATGCGGCCTACTCACCCCTGCATCTCAGTCGGACATCTCCCACAGCATCGCAAATGAGGGCAAGAAATTGCCATGGGCAGAGCAGGAACTTTTAATGAAACCCTACTGGGAGGTTTGGCAGGTCAGATCAAATGACCGTAAACACCCCTTAGGACCTCAGCTTTTACTCTCAGCATCAGTGTTCATGGCCTCACGAGCTTCACCAACAGCCGACAGCCCAACTACGGGTCTTTAATAACACTGGGAATTCGCATGGACCACAAGCCCCCTTCCTCATGGTTCCTTGCCTCTTACAGATGCTTCTGGAAAACAGCTCCAGAGGAAATACCGGGGTTTCTTCATATGAGTTCTCCAAAAGTGCTCTTCTCTCTTCACTTGCCTTGCTTGTCTCTTCAGCAAAAGGCACAGGAAAGGGAAACCTTCCCAGGGCTTCAGATTGGAGGAAAGACAAGAATCCCCTCCTCCATTACTCTGAAGTGATATTCCACCTGGAGGGCCACAGAAAAGAAATGGCAAAGATTATTACTGGCATCTGGTATTTTCCAGTGCGCAAAGGTCATTTCTCATCCTNGGCCCTCCCAGGGAGGGTCAATGGAGAGGAGCAAACCCCTTCCCTAAGTCACCTCTGCCACCCCGCGCAGCGCTCCTGTGTGTGTCACACCTGTCTTCGATGCCAGCAGCAGGAGCAAATGGGGTGAGGGAAATGCCCTCCCCAGGGTGATGTGCCCACAGCTCCAGTTGCCCCCCGGGATGTGCATTGGAAGGGTCATGAAAGCAGGCAGAGTTGATCCTGGGCAGGGAGCTGCCCACAGCCCCTCACCTAGGTATTAGGCCTCCCTCTGCACTGTTCTGCCCGCCAGCACCTGGCAGTGGGCAAAGGGCAGCGTCCCCTTCCCTAGGGCTGGGGATGTGGCTGGGATCAGGGACATTCCCATTCCTGCAGCACCAGGAACTGGACACTGGAGCTGCCCTGGGATGCTCTGGGGCTGTTGTGAAGTCATGGTTTTACAGGCAGCTTTTAGCCTCCCTGCTAGACCCCAGGGGAGTCACTGTCTTTCTGCCCTGTCTTGGGCCCTTTCAGCAGGAAGGAGCTCATGCAGAGGGATGTTCATTAGGGGTCCCAGACCGATCCCTCTGTGCTCTTCCTCACACTGAAGTCCCTGCTCCCTGCGCAGCTGGTTAAACAGCCCCCTCCCTGCCACTCGCATACTGCGCTTCTCCCTCTACATCTGCTGGACCAGGACGCCAAGGACAGACCCGACTCTGCACTCTGCTTTGTCTCTTGCCATACAAATCCCATCCTTTTCCACAAATGCAATCTTTCCGCCTCTCAGGCCCACTGCCCTTCAGAGGGCAAGGGCCATGCGGCCTACTCACCCCTGCATCTCAGTCGGACATCTCCCACAGCATCGCAAATGAGGGCAAGAAATTGCCATGGGCAGAGCAGGAACTTTTAATGAAACCCTACTGGGAGGTTTGGCAGGTCAGATCAAATGACCGTAAACACCCCTTAGGACCTCAGCTTTTACTCTCAGCATCAGTGTTCATGGCCTCACGAGCTTCACCAACAGCCGACAGCCCAACTACGGGTCTTTAATAACACTGGGAATTCGCATGGACCACAAGCCCCCTTCCTCATGGTTCCTTGCCTCTTACAGATGCTTCTGGAAAACAGCTCCAGAGGAAATACCGGGGTTTCTTCATATGAGTTCTCCAAAAGTGCTCTTCTCTCTTCACTTGCCTTGCTTGTCTCTTCAGCAAAAGGCACAGGAAAGGGAAACCTTCCCAGGGCTTCAGATTGGAGGAAAGACAAGAATCCCCTCCTCCATTACTCTGAAGTGATATTCCACCTGGAGGGCCACAGAAAAGAAATGGCAAAGATTATTACTGGCATCTGGTATTTTCCAGTGCGCAAAGGTCATTTCTCATCCTTTCTTCTGCGCCTTATCTTAAGCCTTCCTGTCAGTGCTCTTATGCCCCTAAGCTAATACTGGCAGGTCCGCAAATTGCATATTTGATCTGACCAGTGAACTAAATGATCACTGAGCTAAACAGAAACTGTCCATCCCCTATCCCTGAAAGGCCCAGCAGGTACATTCCCTCCAGAAACAGGGCCAAAGGAGGGGAGGGGGGGGTGTTCTTCTGAGGTGATTCCTGAGAATACAGCAGTGACAAATGCATGGCAAAACTACAGCATGACCTGCACCTTTTAAAGCAAGGCTCAGACAAGGTTGGTCAATGGCCAAATGAACACGCAGGAAGGGGTCTTTCATACTCACTGCCCATAGAACTGCGCTTTTCCGCAAGTCCATATGGCACAAGGAGGACCTCAGTCAGTAGCACGTACCTCTTCTGGCCACCTCTGGATTCTTGTAACCAGTTTCTCAGGTGGCAGCATGACTTCAGCACTGCCCTTCCTCCTGCCTCRCTCTACCTTCCTTGAGGAGCTCCCTTGGATGCCTGGGAGCATGCTGAAAATACACATTGTGGGGAGGTGGTGTGAGCACAGGGGGAGTTTGGTCTCCGTCCTGTACTCACAAACTGGGCATCTGCTTCTGCAGCAGAAGGCAGTTCTGCAGGAGAATGATGCGAGTTTGACTGACTGTGTTCACATCAACAGAGACAGAGATCACCCCCAGCTGAAACGCCCAGGGCTGCATGATGTGCCCGCAGGAACGCTCAGCATGACCAGATACAGGCTCTCTCTTGAGGCAGCAAGGAGAGGAGTAGGGTTCTTTACAAAGACAGCCTCTAAGAGACACAGTTACCCCGTCCTCGCAAATGTATTAAACACTGCTCGATGGTCTCAGCTACCGTGTGTTTAGGTATGGAAAACTGATCGTTCCTGGAGACCCAGTGTCAAAGAAGGAGAAAGTGGTCAGGGGTGTAAAGGCATTCCTGCCATCAAGGGATCAGGAGTCACTGTGACATGTGATAAAAGATATTCAGAGCTGCTATGAACCTTGTGTCCAGAGGAAACATTTCACCCAAACAAGTACAAGGGTCCAGGGTCACCCTCATCCATTCCTCCAAGGGTCTCACCTGCCATGAGGCGCTTTGCCCTCAGTTTTCTTCCCCTTTCCTTTCTGCATA
>NW_020448256.1:9991-12202 GCF_003343035.1 Apteryx rowi
CCCGCAAAAAACTTTTGACCCCAGAAAACACATTCAGGACACATTTGATTCATGCAGGTCTCACAGAAGACATGAAAATGTCCCAAGCCAGCAACTAGTAGGGACCTGCACTTTGATGCACATTTCAAAGAGTTACTCTCAGATGAATTTCTGAGCAGCCTTCACAAGCACTGGTAGCACAATGCTACCAAACATGCCATGAGAAGCTGCTCGCTTGCCCACCCAGGGGCTAAGAAGCAAACATACTCACTCAGGAAAGATGATGACCTGGCCAGAATGGGTCTAAGAAGCAGTGGTTTTGGTGCCTGAGAGGACTGAATCCCTCATCTCTGGCATCTGCAAGGTGAGAGACATGTGAGGCGATGCCAAGAAAATTATCTCAGTGCTCACAAGGGCAGCAATCTTTTCCACTGCTCAGAGAAGAAGCCGCCTCACTGAAATGCTGAATTTTTCCATTCCTCTCAACAGCCCCTCAGTTATGAAGCACAGAAGCTGGAGAGAAATTAAGGAGAAAGGCTAAAACACTGTCAGGCTTTTTGCAAGGCTGAGAATCCAGAGACTCAGTCAGGAGACCAGGTCTTTCCTAATGCAGAAGCTGATGGAGGCAAGCACAGGAGAAGGCATTGCACTGGCTGGGGTTCCTGGCGGCTGTGTTTTCCCTGCTGGCTTGATGTGGGGTTAACCCCACAGTCTCTCCTAACATTCAGACAACTGCCTCTGCACCATAGAGGAATGGAAAGGCAAATCAGGTAACAACTGGGAAGGCCAAACCTCTGGGGCGTGCTCAAGGGGCAGCTGAGGGTCCTGCTCTGGGAACCACTGCAACAAAGGCTGGAGAAAAGGCCCTGGCACAGAGAATGGACTGAAAAGACACCATGGACTAGGACAGAAGGAAGAGACAGAGCTGGGAAGCCTACAGGCCTACAGCCTGCTTGCATCTCTGCCTTAACCCTCGAGGGGCTCACCTCAGCCTGCTTTCACATCTCACCTTTCCAGATGCACCTGAAAGACCAGCATGAAGGACAGGGCTGCACTAGAGACCTGGGGAAGGGCATTGGGCTCAAATGATTCTCTCTGGGACATGCTGCAACCACGACTGCCAGCGTGCAGATGAACACATAAGGACAGAAAGACCCCCTTCATGCTGGTGACACTCCAGGGCACTGGGAAGAGCTGATCAGCACAACTAGATCAACACAGCAACAGCAGCAACAGGGGGCTGGTCCCGTCTGGACCTTGGTCTGCCTGGGCCTCTGCTTCCTGCCCAGAGAGTGGGGTCAGCAATGATCCCTGAAAAAACAAACCTACACAGACACAGACCTAGAAACGCTACAGAGTAAAAGCATGAGGGTGATAAATGTTCTGACCAGCTGCCATATGGGAGAGATGAAACACACTCAGGCCCTCCAGCTTCAAAGAGAGAGGACTGAGGTCAACAGAGATTTCACAGCGATGTCTGACATCCCCACTGGTCCAGGCAAGGGGAGGAGGGATCCATTACTATTCCTGACCACACCAGAGCTCAAGGGCATCCCATGAAGGGATCAGGCTGAGCTTCCAAAGGGACACACAGAAATATTGTTACACAGCTTAAGGGCAAAATGCTGAACTCACTGCCTTACCATCCCAGGCACAGCCAAAGGACACATGGGTTCAAATGTCATCACTAAAGGGCACTAAACCATGGCTTTCTGGAAGGAGGGAAGTCTACCTGGAAAAAAAAAAACAAGACCTGCCCTTTCCTTGAACTTTTTTCCCTGAGCACATGGAAACAGGCTCCTGGGCTGGATGAATCTTTGGGTGGACCCAGCACAGTTATTCCCAGGGTCGTCTTTGTTGCCAAATCCTCTGAATGTTCAAGACAAACTGTCTAGGGAGCTGGCATTACTCTAGGCCAGGACTGTCCATGTCCTTAAACAGGTCATGGCAGGCTAATAGAACTGCAGTCACTTGTGATTTAAAAAAGGACTGCAAGTAGTGCTGGAGAAATGGAAAACTTACCCCAAGAAGAACTTCTACCAGCTGCTCCGTCCCATTCAGCCTTCTCAGAAAGTCTCTGTAAAATCTCATTTTCACATCTACTCCTTGAATAACAAGCATGCCAATGTCCTTCAACACAAGGGCAACATTCTTCCCACTCTCCAGGCAGCGGGAGAAAAGACGCATGGTCTCTTCTATGCAAGCCTCCACTGTTTTCCGAGGAACAGAGAT
>NW_020448256.1:13791-15378 GCF_003343035.1 Apteryx rowi
GGTCTCTGGAAAATAAGGGAAAGACACGTCATGCTCTGGGGGGGCCAGCTCACAGCTGTTCAGCACATGCCTAGCCAAGGAGATGACAAGTGCAAGCATATTTGAACTGCATCCCCCTCCCCAAACATACCCCATCCCTGACAGGGGCTCAGCAGCTGRGGTGGGCACTGCCTTGAGGCTACAACCTTTATCTGCCCCCACGAGGGGTCTGCAGCTGAAACAGAGGCATTAGGAYGTGCAGATCCTACCATGGGACATCCACAATGTGTCCCGGAGCTCAAAGCCCACAGGAAGGAATTAGAGGCAGTGCTCACGGTCCCAGACAGAAAGACTTGCCTAGCTGAGGAAAGTCTAAGGACTCCTTTCCAGCCCATGTGATTCTATCTGCTTCTTCAGAGCCCAGCAGGAGCTGCAGGACACCTCAGCCTTTTTCAGACATCAGGGCCAGCACCCAGGAGTCCTGGTGGCCACAGTGGCACCTGAGCCAGAGGGGACCATCAGTGGGGGATCTGGCTGCAGCCCCCAGCCCCATCCAGCCTCCACCCGGCCCAGGGTTTCCACAGCCATGTTCAGAGTTAATGGTCTCTGCGACAGCTCCCGGGAAGGAGATCCTGAAGGCCTTACCATGCGTGGGGAGCATTGGCACCACCTGCCCACGCTGCGTCCCGTGGCCAGTGTCCCAGAGCTCCATCTTTGTCCTCCTCACCCTGGGTCGCCCCGCAGCAGGAGGTGATGAGGAAACAGCTCCTCTCCTCCTCTCCACACGTCACCGCAGCCCCACACTGCCCCAGCCTCCCCTCGCCGACTCCCACTCGGGGTTGGCGGCTCCTTGCAGCAGAGCGGTGCCAAGAGCAGCCCCAGCGCCTGGGCTCCACCAGCCTTGCCACGACGTGTGGGGAGAGGCCGGGGCTGCGTGGGAGAGGGCAGCTGTCGCCGTGACACGGGATGTCCCCTGTGACCACAGCCCGTGTCACAGAGGGGGCACGGCCCCCTTCGCCCCCAGGGCCCCGGCCAGGGCTGGCCCTGCAGTGGGCAGGGGCTGCACGGGGCGGTTGGGGGCTGCCCCTGCCCCCACGCAGGCCAGGGCCCCAGGGAGAACCCTGCCGGGGGTCCCGGCCAGGCTGGGCGCTGCAGCTGTGCTCACCCGGCCATGGCCCCCACGCAGGAAACCTGGCTGCGAGAGAGGGCAGCGGGCACTGCGCCGCACTCGCCCCACGGTGACACAGCACAGGCGGCTGCTGCCACCGGGGAGGAAGCGCTGACAACTGAGCGCACCAAAATGCCCAGCAATGACTTGGCAGTGACCGAAACCTTCTTCTGGGCACTTGAACCAGCGGGTCCTTCCCTTGCCAGTGAGCTTCTCCAGAAAACTTGCAGGGAACCGCTGTTCAGCACCATTAACCTGCAGACGTGTTTGAGACCTAGTGACTGCGGCACCTCAGGGCCTGGCGCAAACAGGGACTGAACAGGGGAAGAGGCAGCGCCAGCAGAGCTGCAGGCACCAGCTCACTAAACACACAGGGATCACAGACTGCTCTGCCTGCACTGCTCTCACACCTGCACCAGCTATTGGCCTCCTCACACCAG
>NW_020448257.1:0-2075 GCF_003343035.1 Apteryx rowi
CCCCGCAAGGGGCCCAGGCGTCCGGGCGGGCGCTTACGATGTGCAGCTGCAGGAAGTCGCCGAGGCCGGAGGCGCTCTCCACGCGCACGAGCACGGCGTCGCGCTGCTGCGTGCTGAAGCCCAGCGCCAGGCGGTCGGCGCGGGTGCTCGGCCGGTCGTTGGGGGGCCACGTGTAGGTGATGAGCGCCCCCCCCTTGCCGAAGATGTACGTGGTGCCCGCTGCGGGGAGACGGCTCTCAGGGGGGGCCCCGGCGTCCGGGCTGCGCGGGACCCCCCCCCCCCGGGCGCCCAGAAGGGGCCCTGGCGTCCGGGAGGGGCCCTGGCGTCCGGGACATGCGGGACCCCATCTGGGAGGGGCCCAGGTGTCCGGGATGTGTGGGAACCCCAGCACCTGGGAGGGGCCCAGGTATCCGGGACGTGAAGGACCCCCCCGGCGCCCGGGAGGGGCCCAGGTGTCTGGGACACGTAGGACCCCGTCTGGGAGGGGCCCAGGTGTCCGGGACGTGAAGGACCCCTGGCGCCTGGGAGGGGCCCAGGTGTTTGGGACATGCGGGACTCCATCTGGGAGGGGCCCAGGTGTCCGGGCCGTGCGGGATCCCCAGCAGCCGGGAGGGGCCCAGGCGTCCGGGAGGGACCCCAGTACCCAGGCAACGTGGGACCCCATCATCTGGGAGGGACCCAGGGGGTCTGGGAGGGGCCCAGGCGTCCGGGAGGGGCCCAGGCAGCCAGGTAGGATGAGACCCAGGTGTCCAGGGTGGGAGGGGGGCAGGGGGCCCAGGCGTCCGGGTGTCCCCCACTCGCACGGCGGCTTCGCACGAGGGCTGCGCCGGCGCCCACGTGTCCCCGTGCGAGGGCCGCCGGGGCGCACGAGGGCGGACGGACACGCGCACACACGTGTGACACGCGTGCAACACGCGCAGAGCGCACAGGCCCCCCCGTGCACGCACAGACCCGCACGCTTGCGCTCAGTGCCTGGGCGTGCACACACGTGTGTGCAAAGCTCCGTGCGTGCACATGCCCCAGCACGCGTGTGCAAGGGCCTGCGTGGGCACGCACGTGGGGACACGCGTGTGCATGCGCACAGACAGGCATGCACACCCCGAAATGTGTGTGCACACTTGCACACGTGTGTGCACACGCACAGATGGGGCATACACGCCCCGACACGTGTGCACACTCACACACGCGTGTGCACACGCACAGATGGGCATACACGCCTCTGACACGTGTGTGCATGCTCTCACATGCATGTGCATGTGCACAGATGGGTGTGCACGCCCCTGACACATGTGTGCACGCTCCCACACGCGTGTGCGCCCTCCCCTGCAGCAACGCGGCAGCTCCAAGGGCAAGAAGGGGGGGGGAGATGGGGGCAGCACCGGCCCCAAATCCACCCGAAACGCCCCAAATCCAGCACAAACTCCTCCAACCTCTCACAAACCCCCCAAATGCAGCACAAACCATCCAAATCCACCCGAAACTCCCCAAATCCGGTGCAAACGCCCAAATCCAGCACAAACTCCGCCAATCTATCGCAAAGTCCCTAAATCCAGCAACCCCCCCCCCAATCCAGCGCAGACCCCCCCAAATCCGTCCCAAGCTCCCCGAACCCAGCACGGACGCTGAGGAGGGGCCGGGGCCGCGCATGGGACGGTGCCCGACCCCCCCAAACCCGTCACTGGTGCGCGGGGACGGGGACAGAGATGGTGCACAGGGACCGTGCACGGGGATGGGGACAGGGCTGCGCACGGGGACGGTGCGCACGGGGACGGTGCACAGACAGTGCAGGTGCATGGGGATGGGGGCTGGTGCGTGGGGACGGGGCCGTGCACGGGGGCTGGTGCAATGCCTGGGGGCTCGTGCACAGGGACGGGGGCTGGTGCACAAGGACGGGGCTGTGCACGGAGACGGGGGCTGGTGCATAGGGCTGGTGCAATGCCCGGGGGCTGGTGCGATGCACGGGGATGGTGCACGGAGACGGGGGCTGGTGCGTGGGGACAGGGCCATGCACGGGGGCTGGTGCACGGGGATGGTGCACAGCACGGAGACCGGGGCTGGTGCACGGGAACAGGGCC
>NW_020448257.1:3005-5217 GCF_003343035.1 Apteryx rowi
GAGGGGGCCCATGAGGAGGAGGAGGAGGAGGAGGAGGAGGAAGGCCAGGTTTGGGGGTCCCTGTGAGGAGGAGGAGTATGAAGACAGGGTCTGGGGGTCCCCACAAGGATGAAGACAGGGTTGGGGGGGGTCCCTGTGAGGAGGAGGAGGAGGAGGAGGCTGAAGGCCAGGTCTGGGGGACCCCATGAGAAGGAGGAGGATGAAGGCAGGGCCTGGGGGTCTCCGCGAGGAGGAGGATGATGAAGGCAGCGTCTGGAGATCCCCATAAGGAGGAGGAGGAGGATGAAGGCCAGGTCTGGGGGGTCCCCATGAGGAGGAAGGTCGGGTCTGGGGGGGTCCCTGTGAGGAGGAGGAGGAGGAGGATGAAGGGGGCTAGGGATCCCCATGAGGAGGAGGATGAAGGCAGGGTCTGGGGGTCCCTGTAAGGATGAGGAGGATGAAGGCAGGGCCTGGGGGTCCCCGCGAGGACGAAGGCCAGGTCTGTGGGTGTCCTCGTGAGGATGATGATGATGATGAAGGCAGGGCCTGGGGGGGGGCGTCTCTGTGAGGAGGAAGAGGAGGAGGAGGCTGAAGGCCAGGTCTTGGGCTCCCCATGAGGAAGAGGAGGATGAAGGCAGTGCTTGGGGGTCCCCACGGGGAGGAAGGCCAGGTCTGGGGTTCCCCGTGAGGAAGATGATGATGAAGGCACGGTCTGGGGGTTCCTATAAGGATGAAGGCCAGGTCTGGGGGTCCCCGTATGCAAGAGGAGGAGGAAGGCCGGGCCCGGGGTTCCCCGCGAGGATGATGAGGATGAAGGCAGGGCCTAGGGGTCCCCATAAGGATGAAGGCTGGGTCTGGGGCTCCCTGCGAGGAAGAGGAGGAGGAAGGCAGGGTCTGGGGGTCCCCATAAGGATGAAGGCCGGGTCTGGGGGCTCCCCGCAAGGAAGAGGAGGAGGATGAAGGCTGGGCCCGGGGTTCCCCGCGAGGATGATGATGATGGCAGGGTCTGGGTGTCCCAGTAAGGAAGAGGAGGAGGAAGGCCGGGTCTGGGGGGGTCCCTGTGAGGACGATGAGGATGAGGGCAGGACCTGGGGGTCTCCATGAGGATGATGATGATGGCAGGGTCTGGGTGTCCCCATGAGGATGAAGGCCAGGTCTGGGGGTCCCCACAAGGAAGAGGAGGAGGAAGGCTGGGTCTGGGGGGGTCCCCCCGAGGATGATGATGATGGCAGGGTCTGGGGGTCCCGGTGAGGAAGAGGAGGATGAAGGCCAGGTCTGGGGGTCCCCATGAGGAAGAGGAGGAAGAGGAAGGCCAGGTCTGGGGGGGTCCCTGCGAGGAAGAGGAGGAGAAAGATCAGGTCTGGGGGGGTCCCCGCGAGGAAGAGGAGGAGGAAGGCCGGGCTGGGGTTCCCTGCGAGGATGATGATGATGGCAGGGTCTGGGGGTCCTGGTGAGGAAGAGGGGGAGGAAGACCGGGTCTGGGGGGGTCTCCATAAGGAAGAGGAGGAGGAAGGCTGGGTCTAGGGGTCCCCACGAGGAGGAGGAGGATGAAGGCCAGGTCTGGGGGCCTCCCCGCAAGGAAGAGGAGGATGAAGGCCGGGCCTGGGGTTCCCCGTGAGGAAGATGACGATGGCAGGGTCTGGGGGGGGTCCCTGTGAGGAAGAGGGGGAGGAAGGCCAGGTCTGGGGGTCCCCGCGAGGAAGAAGAGGAGGATGAAGGCTGGGTCTGGGGGTGTCCCCATGAGGAAGAGGAGGAGGAGGAAGGTCAGGCTCGGGGTTCCCCGCGAGGATGATGACGATGGCAGGGTCTGGGGGTGTCCCTGCGAGGAGGAGGAGGAGGAGGAGGAAGGCCGGGCCGGGCCGGGGGGGTCTCCCCGCGAGGAAGAGGAGGAGGAGGAGGAAGGCCGGGTCTGGGGGTCTCCCCACGAGGAAGAAGAGGAGGATGAAGGCCAGGTCTGGGGGTCCCGGTGAGGAAGAGGAGGAGGAAGGCCAGGTCTGGGGGTGTCCCCATGAGGAAGAGGAGGAGGAAGGCCAGGTCTGGGGGGGTCCCCATGAGGAAGAGGAGGAGGAAGGCCAGGTCTGGGGGTGTCCCTGCGAGGAAGAAGAGGAGGATGAAGGCCAGGTCTGGGGGCTCCCTGCGAGGAAGAGGAGGAGGAGGAAGGCTGGGCCGGGGGCTCCCTGTGAGGATGATGATGATGGCAGGGTCTGGGGGTCTCCCCACGAGGAAGAGGAGG
>NW_020448257.1:8051-11133 GCF_003343035.1 Apteryx rowi
GGTGGCCCCACGGCACCAGCCAGACCCACAGCCAGACCCACATCCAGCCTCGGGACCCACGTCCAGACCCACATCCGGCCCCAGGACCCACAGCTGGACCCAGGTCCAGCCCCATGGGGGACACATGGCACTGGCCGGACCCACAGCTGGTCCCACATTCAGCCCTGGGACCCACGGCCGGACCTGCATCTGGCCCCACGGCGGCCCCACGGCACCAGCCAGACCCACATCTGGACCCACGGCACCAGCCAGACCCACATCTGGCCCCACATCCACCACTGGGACCCACAGCTGGACCTATGTCCAGCCCCATGGGGGACCCACGGCACCAGCCAGACCCACGTCTGGCCCCACATCCAGCCCCGGGACCCACAGCCAGACCCGCATCCGGCCCCACGGCGCCGGCCGGACCCACATCCGGCCCCACAGCAGCCCCATAGCACCAGCCAGACCCACATCTGGACCCATGGCACCAGCCAGACCCACATCTGGCCCCACATCCACCACTGGGACCCACAGCTGGACCTATGTCCAGCCCCATGGGGGACCCATGGCGCTGGCCAGACCCACAGCTGGACCCATGGCACCAGCCAGACCCACGTCTGGCCCCACATCCACCGCTGGGACCCACAGCTGGACCCACGTCCAGCCCCACAGCCAGACCCGCGGCATCACCCGGACCCACATCCAGCCCCATGGCGGCCCCACGGCACCAGCCGGACCCACAGCTGGACCCACGGTGGCTCCACGGCACCGTCCGGACCCACCTCCAGCCCCACGGCGGCTCCAGGACCCACATCCAGCCCCACAGCATCGCCCAGCCCCACAGCACTGCCAGGACCCACATCCGGCCCCACGGCAGCCGCAGGACCCACACGTGGCTCCACAGCATCACCTGGTCCCACGGCGGCCCCGGGACCCCCGTCTGGCCCCATGGCGTCGCCCCGGGGTGTCACCCGGCCCCACGGCACCCCAAGGGCCGGGGGGGCAGAGCCGGGGGGGGGCAGCTCCCGGACGCCTGGGCCCCCTGGGGGGGTGTGTGGGGGGGAGCTGGGTCACGGGTCCTTACACGTCCTCGCACACCCTCGTGCCACACGCGTGTGCAATGGCCGTGCGAGGGCCACGGGGACACACGTGTGTCTGTGCAAGGGACACGGGAGCACGTACGTCCATGCAAGGGACATAGGGACACGCGTGCCCATGCAAGGGACATGGGGACACACATATGTCCGTACGAGGGACATGGGGACACGCATGTGTCCGTGCAAGGGACACAGGGACACACACATCTGTGCAAAGGCCACGGGGACACGCGCACCTATATGAGGGACATGGGAACATACATGTGCTCGTGTGAGGGACACGGGGACACACGTGTCTGTGCAAAGGCCACAGGGACACACGCACCCACACGAGGGACACATGCCCATGCAAGGGACACGGGGACACACGTGTCCATGCAAAGGCCACAGGGACACGTGCACCCATGCAAGGGACACGCGTGTCTGTGCAAGGGACATGGGGACACATGTGTCCGTGCAAAGGCCACGGGGACACGTGCACCAATGCGAGGGACACACGTGTCTGTGCAAGAGACACGAGGACACACATGTCCGTGCAAAGGCCACAGGGACACGTGCACCCATGCGAGGGACACACATGTGTCTGTGCGAGGGCCATGGGGACACGCGTGCACCCGTGCAAGGGCCAGGGACACGCGCGTGCCCGTGCGAGGGCCATGGGGACACATGCCCGTGCAAGGTCCATGGGGACACGCGCGTGCCCGTGCGAGGGCCCGGGCCACCCGCGGCGGCACTCACGGTCGTTGCAGACGGGGCCCCCGTACGCCGTCATGGTGCAGTCGCACGTGTAGCCGTCCCACTGCTGCAGGCAGACGCCCTGGTTGGCGCACGACTCCTCGGTGCACGTGGTGCTGGGGCCTGCGGGCACCGGCGCGGAGGGGTGACCCGTGTCCGCGCGTGCGGTCACGCACCCTCGTGCACCCGCATGTGCCTTTGTGCACCCTCGGGCGCCCTAGGACCCTTCCTGTGCACCCTTGTGCACCCCTGCGAACCTGTGCACGCTCCTGTGCACCCCTGTGCGCCCCCCGTGCACCCTCGTGTGCAACCCCATGCACCCCTGTGTGACCCCTGTGCACCCTCATGTGCCCCCCATCCCCTTCTGGGAGCCTCCACGTGCCCCTCTGCCCCTGTGCATCCCTGCTTCCCCCCGCCGTGCGCCCTCGTGCAGCCCGTGCACCTTGCACACCCTACGCGCCTCACGCGCTCCGTGCACCCCCGTGTGCCCTGTGCCCCCCCGTGCACCCTCCACACCCCGCACGCCCCGTGCACCGCAGGCACCCTGTGCGCCCTGCACGCCCTGTGCCCCCCGTGCACCCCCTGCACCCTCGCACACCCCTGCACTCACCGTCGCAGTCGCACTCAGTGTGGCCCCCCTGCACACCCCACGCCCCCCGTGCACCCTGCACACCCCTTGCACGCCCCATGCACGCGCCCCGTGCTCACCGTTGCTGCCGCGCTCGATGTGGCCCGTGCCCCCCATGCATGCCTTGCTCTCCGTTGCAGCTGCGCTCCATGTGGCCCACGCACCCTGCAGGCCCCCTGCCCCCCCGTGCACCCTCTGCACCCCGTGCCCCCCATGATCGCTGTCGCAGCTGTGCTCGACGCGGCCCCCGTGCACCCTGCAGGCCCCACGTGCTCTGTGCACCCCGCGCCCCCCATGCACCCCATGCACCCTGCAGGCCCTGCGTGCTCTGTGCCCCCCATGCACCCCACGGCCCCTGCGCCCCCCGTGCAGCCCCCCCCGCGCTCACCGTCGCAGCCGCGCTCGACGTGGCCCACGCGGTGCAGGGCGTCCGCCAGCAGGTCGGGCAGGCGCCCGTTGAGGTCCACGGAGGCCAAGCAGCCCTGGAAGCCGCCGCGCGACGCCACCAGCTTGGGCAGCCGCCCCAGCAGCGCCCGGCTCGCGCCGCCGATGTAGAGCTCCCCTGCGGGACCCCGGCGCCGCCGTCACCGTCACCGTCCCCGCCGCCACCGCGCGACCCCCCCCCAGGGCCCCCCCC
>NW_020448258.1:0-1032 GCF_003343035.1 Apteryx rowi
CAGGATGGTCCCCAATGCGGGGACACGGTGCAACCAGGATGGTCCCCAATGCAGGGACATGGTGCAACCAGGACGGTCCCCAATGCAGGGACATGGTGCAACCAGGATGGTCCCCAATGTGGGGACACGGTGCAATCAGGATGGTCCCCAATGCAGGGACATGGTGCAACCAGGATGGTCCCCAATGCAGGGACATGGTGCAACCAGGACGGTCCCCAATGTGGGGACACGGTGCAACCAGGATGGTCCCCAATGCGGGGACACGGTGCAACCGGGATGGTCCCCAGCGCAGGGACACGGTGCAACCAGGACGGTCCCCAATGCAGCGACACGACACGACCGCAGCCATCCCCAGTGCAAGGACCTGATGCAACCAGGACCGTCCCCATGCAAGAACCCGGTGCGATCAGGACCGTCCCCAGCGCAGCGACACAGTGCAACCGGGACCATCCCCAATGCAGCGACACAGCACGACCGCAGCCGTCCCCGCCGTGCAAGGACCCGATGCAGCTGCGACCGTCCCCAGCGCGGGGACACGGTGCAACCGCGACCATCCCCGGCACGGGATGCAACCAGGACCGTCCCCGGCGCGGGGACCCGGCGCGGCAGCGGGGCCGGAGCAGCTCCCGGCTTCCCTCCCTCCGCCCGGAGCCGCGACAGGGACAATAAAACGCCGCCGCGAGCGGTTGCGGCTGCGGCTGCCACGCAGCTCCGGCTCCGGCATCGCCGGCAGCTCCGGCACCGCGGGGAGACGCCGGAGGAGGCCGGAGCAGCCCCGTCCCACCGCCGCCGCCGCTGCCGCCGGCCCCGCGCGCCGCCCGCACTCACCTCGCAGGCAGAAGCGGCCGCTGTAAAACATTCACTCCCGGCCAGTGCAGAACCTGCGGGGAGAGGAGAGGGGTCAGGGGAGCGCGGCCCGGCCTCGCGCCCCCACACGGCCCCACGCGCCCTCGCACGCTTGCATGGCCTTGCGCGGGCAGCAGCGTCCTGGCACGCTTGCAAAGGCCTTGCACAGCTTTGCACGGGCAGCAG
>NW_020448258.1:3277-4573 GCF_003343035.1 Apteryx rowi
CGGCCCCGCGCGGCGCCCGGCAGCTGACAGCGCCGCTAATCAGCCTGTCAATAACCCCGACCCCGGCACTTAACCTATCGACGGGCCGGGGGGGCCGGGGAGCCCCACGGGTCGATCGGGGTGTTCGGAGGGGAGGGAGGGAATCCCCGGCCCGGCGCCGAGCCGCCCGCCGCGCGGGAATGGCGTGGGAACGGCACGGGAACGGCATGGGAATGGTGCAGGAACAGTGCGGGAACGGCGTGGGAACGGCGTGGGAACCGCGCGGGAACGGCGTGGGAACGGCATGGGAACAACGCAGGAACGGCGTGGGAACCGCGCGGGAACGGCATGGGAACGGCGTGGGAACTGCATGGGAACGGCATGGGAACGGCGTGGGAACTGCATGGGAACGGCATGGGAACGGCGCGGGAACGGCATGGGAACAACGCAGGAACGGCATGGGAACGGCACGGGAACGGCGAGGGAACCGCGCAGGAACGGTGTGGGAATGGCAGGGGAGCAACGTGGGAACAGTGCGGAAACGGCATGGGAACGGTGCGGAAACGGCGTGGGAACGGCGTGGGAACAACGTGGAACAACATGGGAACGGCATGGGAACAGCACGGGAACAGCGCAGGAACAATGCGGGAATGATGCGAGAACGATGCAGGAACAACGTGGGAACAGCGCGGGAATGGTGTGGGAATGACACAGGAATGATGTGGGACCAGCATGGGAACAGCATGGGAATGACACGAAACRACGCGGGAATGACATAGGAACAGCGCAGGAACGGCATGAGAGCAGCGCGGGAACAGCGTGGGAACGGTGTGGGAACGACGCGGGAAGGAGCCGGGAGAGGCCTCGGCACCCTGAACCCGGAGCCRGCCCCGTCTGCCCCAGATACACCCGACAACAGCCGGAGGTACAGCCCGAATACACCCCAAATGCCACCAACAACAGCGGGGAGGGTACAGCCCAAATACACCCCAACCGCAGCTGGCGGTACAGCCTGGATACACCCCAAACACACCCGACCACAACCGGAGGTACAGCCTGGACACACCCCAATCACACCCCAAACGCAGCCAGCGATACACCCCAAATACACCTCAACCACAGCCAGAGGTGCAGGGTACCTCCCATAGGTACAGCCTGGATACAGCCCAAGCACACCCTAAGCAGTCAGAGGTACAGCCCAAATGCACCTGAATACACCTGGCGGCGCAGCCCGGACACATCTGATTGCACTCAAATGCACCCGGAGACACAACCGGATTGCACCCAAATACACCCAGAGAAGCAGCCCAGTTGCAC
>NW_020448258.1:6250-8143 GCF_003343035.1 Apteryx rowi
CACATGGCCCAGGTGCAAACGTGCATGCACACATGCAGCCCAGGTGCAAACACACATGCACACACGCACTCGGGGTGCAAACATGTGTATGCATGTGGCCCAGGTGCAAACACACATGCACGCACATGGCCCAGGTGCAAACGTGCGTGCACACGTGCAGCCTGGGTGCATACACACATGCACACATGCAGCCCGGGTGCAAATGTGCATGCACACATGTGGCCCAGGTGCAAACACACATGTGCACATGCAGCCCGGGTGCAAACGTGCGTGCACACGTGCGGCCTGGGTGCAAACACATGTGCACCCACACACAGCCCAGGTGCAAACACACATGCACGCACATGGCCYRGGTGCAAACATGCATGCACACACGCAGCCCGAGTGCAAATGTGCGTGCACATGTGTGGCCTAGGTGCAAACACACATGCACACATGCAACCCGGGTGCAAAAACATATGCACGCATGTGGTCTGGGTGCAAATGTGCACGCATGCACACAGCCTGGGTGCAAACGTGCATGTACACGCATGGCCCAGGTGCAAACACACATGCACGCAGGTGGCCTGGGTTGAAACACACATGCACGTGCATGGCCCAGGTGCAAACGTGCACGCAGGTGGAAGGCCCAGGTGCAAACGCACGCTCGTGCATACACATGGCCCATGTGCAAGCGTGTGCACGCATGCAGGGGGGCCCAGGTGCAAGCACACACGCATGCACGCAGACTGGGTGCAAACACGCATGCGTGTGCATGGCCTGGGTGCAAACACGCATGCACACGTGCAGCCCAGGTGGAAAGACACGCATGCACGCAGCCCGGGTGCAAATACGCATGGACACACGTGGCCCAGATGCAAACATGCATGCACACATAGGGCCCGGGTGCAAACACACACACAGGTGCATGACCTGGCTGCAAACACGCATGCACATGGCCCAGGTGCGGACAAGCATGCATGCACGCACCCCAGGTGYAAACACACGTGCATGCACGCAGCTGGGGTGCAAACACACGTGCATGCACGTAGCCCGGGTGCAAACACGTGTGCACGCGCGTGCTGCAGGTGCAAATGCACGTCCGCGCACGCAGCACGAGCGCAAACGGGCGCGCAGGTGCACAGCCCAGGCGCAGACACACGTGCGCGGTTGCACCCGCCGCCGGCACGGGAGCGGCCGGAGAGCCCTGGGAACGCTGCTGGCACGGAGCTTCCCGCGCCGGCGCTCCCGAGACCCCGGCCCGGGATCGATGATCCCGCCGGCAGCTCCCTGCAAAGCGCCGCGCTCCGGCCCCGCGCTCCACTTGCTCTGGCCTTAATTAGCCCCGGCCTCAATTAGCCCGTTGCTGAAGCGGCTCGGTGCCGGCATGTATTTGCAGCGGTCCCGCTCCGGCCCCGGAGCAGGTCGGGAGCAGGGGGGATCCGGGACACGCGGCGGGTTCGGTGCCGGAGCCGAGGCTCGGGCGGCTGCTCCAATTGCACCAAATCCCTGCGGATCTGCCCCAAAAGCCGCCTCGGGGCCGGGCACCTTCCCGGGCCGCAACGGGCAGCAGCAGGTTGCAAATCCGCAGGGAAAAGCCGCCGCGTCGCACCGGGACGGCGCTGCCCGGAGCGGCGGGAAACGGGGCCCGGAGCGGGCGCACTCACCCGGGCGCACACCGCGAGCCGGCGGCGCGCACAGGCGGCCGCGCACAGGCGGCCACGCACAGGCGGCCACGCACAGCCCCGCGCTGCCGCCAGGCAGCAATAAAAAAGGTCACTGCGGAGAAATGAGGTCTCGCTCGGCAGCCGGGCAGGCGGGGAGGGAGCACAGGCGGCACGCGCACACCGCCACGCGCACACCGCCACCGCGACACCCGCCAGCGCCTGCACAGGCGCCGTGCACGCACATGCA
>NW_020448258.1:13958-15092 GCF_003343035.1 Apteryx rowi
CCCCGGCGCCTGTAGGGAAAAACCCAAATCCTCCGTATTTAAGGCGCCGTTTGCAAATGATTCGGCGTTGCCAAATCCATTGGGATTTGCACTGAGTTTTGCAGTTTCTAATCATTGGGCGTTTGCAAATAATTCGGAGTTTGCAAATAATTCGGAGTCTGCAAGTAATTTGGCGTTTGCAATTCACTGGGCGTTTTCAGGTAGTTTGGAGTTTGCAAATAATTACGTGTTTGTGAATATTTCGGAGCTTGCGAATAATCCCACGATTGCAAATAACTCGTAATTTGCAAGTAATTCAGCGTTTGCAAGTCATTCCGCGTTTGCAGATCATTCCGTGTTTGCAAATAATTCGGCGTTTGCAAGCCATTTGGCGTTTGCAAATCACTGGGCATTTTCAAGTAGTTTCGGAGTTTGCAAATAATTCAGCGTTTGCAAATCGTTCGGCGTTTGCAAATCGTTTGGCGTTTGCAAATGATTCCACGTTTGCAAATCGTTCGGAGTTTGCAAATCATTGGCTGTTTGCAAATCACTGGGCGTTTGCAAATCACTGGGCATTTGCAAATCATTTGGCGTTTGCAAATCACTGGGCGTTTGCAAATCGCTCGGCGTTCGCACATCATTGGGCGTTCGCAGGCGGCGCCGCTTTTGCATTGAGATGCAAAACTTTTCCCGGCCGCTTCGGAGCGCGACCTGCTGCCGCGGCCCGAGGAGCCGCCGCGGTGACGAAGCCGCGAACGAGTCACCGCGGCGAATATGCAGAAACGCCGCGTTCTGCCCGGAGCCACCCCAAAAATCTGGGCTGCTGCATATGCAGAACTGGAAGTTTTTCCCTTTTTGGGGTGTTTTGCCAGGGGGGCACGTGGGGGCTCCCGTGCCCAGATCCCCCCCRGAATCACCTGCGACGTATTCGGGGAATTAAGCTCTTAAGCGCCAAAATAATTAATTTTCTTCCTTCTTTTCCTGCAGCGGAGGCTGCAAATTGCTTTTGCCGTTTGCAAAGTCGGTTTTGTGCAAATCACCCCGGAAAAGCCGGGGGAAAAAAAAAAGGCGGCTAAAAGCGTGCAAAATAATTAACTGCATCGTAATTAAACCGCGCCGGGAGCACGAGGTGCAATCGCCGCAGCTCCCCCCCCC
>NW_020448259.1:0-11901 GCF_003343035.1 Apteryx rowi
AGCTAAGGAAAAAAATTCTTTCCTTTGAGGGGGACAGAGCACTGGAACAGGTTGCCCAGAGAGGTTGTGGTGTCCCCATCCTTGCAGATATTCAAAGCCGTCTGGACACAATCCTTGGAAACGTGCTCGAGGTGACCCTGCTTGAGCAGGGGGATTCTTCCAGATGATCTCCAGACGTCCCTTCCAACCTCAACCATTCTGTGATTCTCTGATTCTGTGACACACACTCAGCACGCACACAAGGCACAAATAGCACCAACAGCCCCCCTCTCTTCCCTCCTCTGGCTTATCAGAAGAAAGGTCCATTAGTGGGAAATATATTCATTTATACAATGTGGATCCCTTCAGTTCCTGGGCTTAGACACTGAAGTCTCCCAGTAACTTGTCCCAGATCCTCACTCTCCCCAGTTGCTGGTAACCTGGGCACGCGAGCCCCCAGGGCCTGCAGCCCCTCTCCTGCTCCTGGTACACACACACACACATGCACAAACACACCCCTCCCTGCCCCCTTCACTTATCACCCACCTACACATGCAGGGAGGATCCCACAGTAGGTGGGCTTAGACACTCAGTCTCCCCAGAGATGGCCCGTGGATCCTCTTGTCCCCAGTTGCCTCCTGCACAGAGACACACACACACAGACACACATGCAAGTGGATCTCTCAGTCAACCCCCAGACCTTACAGTCTCTTCCACGGTTACCTGGGATCCCCGGTCCTTCCGGTAGCCAGCTCCTCCAGGTGCCTCACCCTCAGAAATACACACACACACACACACACACACACACACCCCACACCCCCCCTGGTTTCCAAACCACTTCACCTATTCGCCGCTAGCCTGGTCTCATATTCGCTTGCAACCACACGTGCATACCCTCGCTCACCCCCCCCTTGCTGGCACCACAAACACACAGGCCCTGGACCCCTTGTCCCGCCACTTAGACTTCCATACACRCATGGTAGAAATGGAGTTTAATGAGAAGAGAGGTGAGACTGTGGTGATCAGGTGCCAGGGCATGGCCAGACAAGTCTACTGACCAGCCCCAGTCTACATGCCTCCAGCCCTTTTTAAACCCCTTATCCCTCTATTTTCCCACGCCTGACCCTCCCCATATCACCTAGATCCCTCCCTCTCCCTGCCTTTGGGTCCTGCCCCCAAACATCCCACAACAAGTTTTGAACAATCTCAGAAATCTCTTCCCGCCTGCATCCATAACACCTCTCAGTCCAAGAGGCAACCAGGAGAGCCGCTCCCGTGACTCACGGGCAGTTTTCACACCCGAACTGGGAGGCTGATGGCTCTCCTGGGCAGCCCTGGGAGGAGCCAAGGCAGGGTGACCGTTTTTCTCACTAGGTTTTGGGGGCTCCCCCACCTGCCGTTGTTTCTCTGAGTTCTTTCACGTTTGTGGAGATGAGCCGTTTGTGAACTGATCGCTCTCCTGTGATGGGCCTGGGAGGAGCTGTGAAACACACACTCACCCCTCCCTGTCTCCTCTCCCTCCCCCMCCCCCCCACCACCTACACACACACACTGAGGATCCCGCAGTAGGTGGGCTTAGACACTCGGTCTCCCCAGAGATGGCCCCTGGATCCTCTTGTCCCCAGTTGCCTCTTGTCTTTAGTCGACCCCCCTAGACCTTACGGTTTGCCCCGCAGTTGACTGGGAGCCCCCGGTCCCTCCAGTAGCCAACGCCTCCAGGTGCCAGGCACGCGGGGCACGTGAGAGGAGAGGGAAGTGCAGGGACAGATGCTCAGGGAGTCTGAGATGCAGGCCCTGCAAGAGTGCACCCACAGTCACATGTCCATCTGCTGCAACTGAAAGCTTCGATGCCGAAAGAACCTGACTAGACGAAAGCAAAGGACCCCCCACCCCCACCCCGGAGGCTGATGGCTGGGCTGCAGGTGCCCAGATTTCATGATATTCAGCAGAAATGACAAACTCCAGCCTTGGGTGAGACAGCAAAGCATGTTTCTGTGCTCTTCTGGGAAACTTCTTTGGACCGGTTCCTCAGGTCACCCCATCTGCTAGAGCACAGACGAGCCTGGTGGTGCCCCTTGGCCTGCAAGGGGGTGGTGCCAGTGCTGCTCAGCCTGATGTGCTCACCTGGTTACCTGTTTATGACATCACAGTCTCTGATGTCACGGTCAGTAGGAACCCTTCAAGGAGATGGTCAGCTTTGGACGTGCTCAGTCGTCTGGCTTCCCCTGGCTTTCAAGTCAGGCTTCCCTTTTACGACTGCAAGGTGTATTTGGGGAAAACCCTACCTGCCTTGCGATTGAAAGAGACTGCATGATCCAGCCCCTGGCTCGGAAAGACATCATGGGAAACAAGTCTGTGTTACGTGTCGATGTCAGCCCTTGTGAGGTAGCTGTAAGTAGGACCGATGGTTGGAAAGAGGAAGTCTCATCGTAGGAAATGTCCCGTAGCTCTTTGAGGCTGGAGGGCATTTGCTCATTTGCCGTACGCTCAGAGGGTCACCTTATGTTCACGATGTCCCCAGGGCACATTCCCCGAGGCTCCATCTTGTTGCAGCAATGGTTTTCCTGCTTGAAATATCACAGTCCTTGCTAAAGATACACCTAGCGTGTATCTCTCTGCATGGCTTCACCTCTTGCTTTTGCCCAGCATTGTCTCTAGGCCGGTGGAGGGGGTGGGCTTGACTGTTATAAATCCTGGCCTCGGGTTGGTCCCTGCCAAACCCCAGTGTCCGCCTGTGCCAGGCTCAGAGAAATTGCAGTGCTGCTCGGGAAAAAACACCCTGAAGCTAAAACAGCTTTCTGACTTGTTTTTCTAATCCCCGCATTAAAGTGTGTGGCCCCTCCTTTCCATCTGTCGTCACCCCACAGAGATGATCTCTCATTGTTGTTCCCCGCTTGCAGGCACCCAGGTAAGTATAGCCCACCGTGTGGCTCCCTGAACCCAGGCCCTCTGCTTCCACACACTCCCTCCCACACCACAATCTATCTCAGCCAAGGTTGGTGGGCCAAGGTTGCCAGGTACAGATAATCCTCCTGAGCCCAGAGACCCATGGTTTTGGGTCCTCAGCATCTCTTCCAGTCTTCCCCACCCACCTTATCCTGAGAGGCACATACCAAATACCTCAGCCTTTCACAGGCACACACCACACACCACTCCTCCACCTCCCTGCGCTACCTACCCGTTCTATTCCACTTTTCGTACTGCCTCTCCCACACAAACGTGCATTGATGCAGGACTTGGGCTCCCAGTTAGCCGTGGGAGTCCAAGACTCTCTATACCTTGCGTAGCTTCTGTCAGTCTATTCACAGAAGTCCGGAAGGGAAAAGGACAATCTTGCAAACAAAGCGTGGACATGGCTGCACCTCATCCTGTAACCTGTGACCAAACATATTTCCCCTGTCTTAAAAGGCGGTCCAAGCAACTCTTCTGCCCTACGTGGTGCAGTACATTAATACAGCTAAAAGGTAGATAGCTGCAAGTGAAAGGCAAGAGGGGAGTGTGAAGTGTCCTTGTTTTAGTGATTACAATACCATGGATGTAGTCCATTCCCCAGCCAGAGCATGCTTATTTCCTGCAGTGGCTTTACAATGGAGTTGTAACGCGGCTTGTCCACCCTGAGGGTTGCAATAAGTGATTGACTTTGCAGGGGCTCCAAGTGATGTTTTTTCTGGCCCTTCCAGTCTCCTCCTGAATGACACGCTTTGCTTTGCTCCTGTGCAGTGAGACATGTCCTCCCAATAGCCCACTAACCGGAGCACCCAGTTTACACTGCTGGCCCACTGTGGATGCCAGAACCCAAAGGGGTCATGGTGTTATAGAGATGTTTCCTCCTGGAGCATATTTGAGAAGAACACCACAGCAAAGGCCAGGGAGGAGCCTTGCCCCCTTTTCCCCTTCCCACTCGGCTGCTGAGGAATTCTCCAACTTTGCAGACTTCCTTGCCGACATGTTTGAGAGCCTCCAGCCTGTAAAGGAAGAAGCCGCCCAGCAAATAAGGGATGTCATGGTGGTGGATGAAGAGCTCAATTCGAGCTCAGTCAGTGAGCCTCACRGGTATTCCTGTTGGACAGAGCGGGGTCATTTCTGCTCTGGTCACTACCCTGCCCCGYCCAGCTCAGGAGGAGAATGGAAAAAGGAAGTCACAGGCAAAGCTGGGCAGGGCCCTGAGTGGCTCATGCTGGATAAATTTGCAGCCCAGATTGCTCGCAGGGAGGAGAGGAAGTGGATGGAAGAAGTGGTGAGGGTTTTCTACCCAAAGGTATGTCTCTTCTAAATCTCCTGGCACTAAGAGCTTTCCCAAAGAAGAAAGCCACTGCAGACACACTCCGATTTCGTTGGAAACTAGCCATATTTTGTTGCATAGCGATACACACAGCAAGGTCTTGTCCTTCGCCCCTTCACTGTGGACTCACATGTACCTGTATACACGATCAGCTCCTTGTCAGCCCCACCTCTGAACCCAGCACTATGTGTTTGGGGCATGAGGGAGGTGGCGAGGAAGAGGGTGGAGGCTTTCTCTTTGTGACTTCCATCACTTGAAACCTGAGCCCCAGCACAGGCAGGAGGCAGCTGTTAAAGGCATGTACTTTCTACGGGCTATTTATAGTATCATACCATACCGACTCTTTGGTCTACAGCTTGGCTTTGAGGGATCTCTCAGAGGCTCTGTTTCAAAAGAGAGGCCCTTCTCCCACAACAACCTGAGCACTTGCTTGATGCCCGTGCACTGTGAGTGCAGCTCCAACATGCTACCAATCTGGATGCTACAAATGGAACAAATGTAACGGCACTGTCACCTGGAAGCAGAGAAAGTGGATGGTGTTTTGCTCTAGATTAGACTCACATGGCTGGTTATCAAAAAGACTCCCCAGAAGCCAGTCATTAAATAACTGCAAGTTTTTAAACCGGGAACAGAGCTATAGGCAGGGAGATTAACAYGTTGCAAGTTCTGCTATGTTCTGAGCCTTTCAGGGTGGATGCAGTCACCCCAACAGGGTTCTTTTCCTACAGCTATGAGGATAAAAACCACTCGACAGCAGAAGCTCTCAGAATCCATAACTGCTCATTTCTGGAGGGTGGGGCTTGAAGCCCTGTCTCTRTATGAGAACCAGGCCTAGAGCTCCCAGAGTGCAGACARTAGAGGCAGCCAGCAGATGCTGCAGTTTGCACAACAGTTTCCGGGCTCTGTTTAGATCTTCTGAGAACCTTGTTGGAGGTTGTGGGGGATTTCCGAGAATCCTCTGAGGAACTAGAGGGTATAAATGGAACAAATGTACAACACTGTCACCTGGAAGCAGAGAAAGTGAATGGTGTTTTGCTCTAGATTAGACTCACATGGTTTAGTTATCAAAAAAACTAAATTATTAGTTTAGAATTAGAATTAGAAATTAGGAATTAGAAATTCCTACATTAGATTTAGAAAATAGAAATTAGAATTAGAAAACTACAAGCTTTTAAACCAGAAACATAGCTAGACCTAGACCTAGACCTAGACCTAGACATGGAGCTATCTTTTGTAAGTTCTGCTGTGTGCTTAACCTTTCAGGGTGGATGTGGATCACCCCAATACATTTTTTCCTACAGCTATGAAGATAAAAGCACCCCAAAGCAGACACTGTCAGAATCCATAACCCCCCATTTCCAGAGGGTGGGGCTTTAAGCAAATCTCCTCAAAAAATAGGACTACAAGATTTGGCAACTCTGCATGTGCAGGTGAACAAAAGTTGCAATCTTGGTCTGATGCTCGTGGTCCTGCCCTTGTGCCTGGAGAGGCACAAGTGCACCTACGTCATGAGCTCAGCTGTGTTCCCACACTGCCCAGCTCTCTGCGAGTGTTGGGAGAGCACATGCTGAGCAGCATTTGATGGTGTCCGGACCACAACATAGAGCTGTCTGACTTTGGATCCACCTTGGGATCAGTATTTGAACTTGCTTGATTTAAAGACAGGGATTCAATTGACTTCTCATTCAAAGCTCACCAAGGCTTGGGTTTCAGACTGGGCCTTCCCTCCCTTCATCTCTGTGGTTCACAGGCTTAAAAGGTCATTCTCCTTTGATGCATGCTCTTGTTTACTCCGGTAAGACCTTCACCCTCTTTGTTTCTCCTGCAGAGTGTTTCTGAAAAGTCAGCTGATTTTCCACCTCTCAAGACAATGCTGAATATCTCCACCAGGCACTAGCAAAGAGCTTGAAAACAGAATCACAGGTGTCCTGAAGAAAACAACCCCACCTGATGTTCCTTGCCACTGTCCTGGCTGCTCTCCCTCTGGCACTCCTGATTGCCTCAAAGAAGAGACATTATTCTCAGCCCTCCAAGATTTTGCCAGTCAAGTTGTTTTCCAAGTACTGGATGCAGCAATGGAAGATGGATGCCACCTCCCCGACAAACCCCAGAGACATGGAGAGGCTGAGCCAAAGCCACCCGGGGCGGAAAGTCAGACCAGGCCTATACCTGTGCCAGTTCCACTGCTGAAAATCAAGCCTAGACAACCACCGGATAAACCGCCACCCAGACCAAAATGTGAGCCACCTCCATGGCATAAGCTTAAAACAAAAGGGAAGGAGCCAGAGATGGTTGAAGAAAAGCCTCCAGTTTCCCAGGTATCTTTCTTGTCTTCCAGCTCCACCAAAATTGCATCGGTGGAATAGTCAAATGTCGCTGTTATTATTGTCATCCCTCAGGCTCTGTGTGATGCCTGCTTGCACAGTAATTTTACAAAACCTGCTTGAGAATCAGATCTTGCTTCCTTGGGCTCTCACTAGAGCAACGTAGTCTTCAAATTCAGGTCATTTTAAGGTCTGTCCTTCCTTTTGGAGTAGTCACCTGGTGGCCAGTGTGCCTCATTGGCATGGTGGAGACACATATGCATGGGAAATGATGTCACCCCTGCGCTGTTTGTAACAGTATTTTGTGCATGTGTTGCACTCTGTGTCTGGAAGGCAAATTCACTGCTGGGATAGGCAGTAACGTACGATGCACACTTCAGGAAAACAGGAGCTCCTGGTAATGTCCCTTGAGCACAGCACGCATGCTTAGTGCAGGGAGGGGGGTCACCAAGAGAGTGGCTTTTCCTGTTGCCTTACTCTCATCCTCTCCCCTTTCCACTCCTCTCCCCCGTACTGCTCCACAGTGGTTTTCCACCTCCGGTTGGGTGGCCGCTTGTGCTTATGAAGATACTGCGCAGAGAGCTCTCGCAGGGAGACCTGTAAGTCAGAGCTGGGTGGATGCCAGTGGCCGTGACTCCTGTACTGCAGTGCCGCGGTGCGCAGGACTCRCAAGAGGATGCTGCCACACACAGGTTCACTCAGCTTGTGAGTGGTGCTCAGTCACTGAGGAGATGTTGCCTTGCTGGTGTGTGACGTGTGTTCTTTCAAGGATGGTTGTCAGAGACAACAAGTGGGTGTTTTCCATGGTCAGTCTCTCTCACACAAGGCACGGACAGTTTCTGAGGCAAAGGTGTGCCTGGGTGCTCTTGGTGGCCACTTCTGCTCCAGGCTGACATGCTTAGCCCATATCAGTTAGCTGCACAAAATGTTCCCATGTTCCACGTTGCTGGTTTTTCCTCTGGTGAGTAGCCAAACCAGCAACATCCCTCAACCTGATGCTGCCGGCGCTTGGCTGAGTACACTGCTTATGCATGCTGCAGAGTGTTGAGTGCTCTAGAGCTGCTGCGGACGCTTGCTTGGGCCTCCTGCCAGATCAGAGGCAGTTAGCTCCGCCTTCTGAGTTCTTAAGAATAATTCCCATGGCAGCAGCCAGTAGCCTGGGAGAGCTCAGCCTTGCTGTGAGCAGCATACCAGGGCTCTCACGAGAGACCTGAGAGGTTTGGAAATCATGAGTGTTGTTTGTGGCCCTTTGGAAGACATCTCAAGGCACAAACACCAGTGTGTGTTCAGATTTCTCTTCTAGCTGGCACTCTACCATAAGGGGGTACTGGCAAGCCTGGGGCAGCTCTGCTGATGGGATTTGTGTGGTGACCCCTGGCCAAGATGTTTTGTGAAGTGGCAGCCGATCTAATGCCGCCACCAGGGAGATCTGCTGGACAAGAGAGGACCAGCTCCCTTTCAGAATCCAGAACTGCCCTCGTGCAGGCTTCTCTCTCCAAAGATAAAAGGCACCGCTTGGCTCCTGGGGAGCAGTGGGAAGGGTTCCCCACGGGTTCTGGGTGAAGATTTCCTTCCCTGGAGGACCAAGAAGTCCGTACTCTTTGTGGCTCTTCCCCAGGAATTTCCCAGCCCTGGAGTCCTCTGGCCTTCCTGACCCACAGGACTCCCAATTTCTACCTCCCAGTGAGACCAGTCTGCAGGAAAGAGCTTCAGTTTGTCTGCCATGCTAGTGCACAGCACACCACCCTCTCCGGGGCTTTATTTGACCAAGTGTGGGGGTTTACCCTGCCCATCCCTGCATAGGCCAGTCCAGGGGTTCCCTTTGCAGCAGAGAGTGGAAATGGGGGCCTGACCCGTTGTCTACCACACTGAGATCCAAAAGCATGACCTCGGGTTGAGTGCAGTGCCCTTAGATTTAGAAAATCTCATCTTACTGATTTTTCAGATACACCATTGACATGTGCAGCCCAGGTGATGTCTCCCTAGCAACATTTTTCGCAGCCGAAAAATGCAGACAGGTCATTAAGCAATAGCCAGTTTCTGTTTGGAATCAGCCACTTCCTGGGTTGAGATCACATTGTTTTCAAGCTTGACTGCTTGAAAGAAATCTAGTGAGTAGTTTATTATGGGGAAATGGAAAACAAATCTAAGGAAAGCATTCACTCATCAGTTAATAATTGTTTCTGTTACAGAAGGCTTTAGATGAAGTACTGAATACTAAGGCTATACTGACAAAAGCTGTGGCAGAAGTGACTGGAATCTTATACACAGCTGTGTCAGATGGGGAAGCCAGAAGTAAAGAGAAATGTGATGCTGTTTTGGAGGATCCCCGGTTCTCTTCAGACAACTCTGGCAGCCGTAGCCCATGCAGTGAGGAGCTGCATGGTTTGCTGGAAAGTCTGCCCTCCGGCAGCACAAGGAAGGTTGTCCCAGGAACAAGCACAAAGCCCACCAGCTCACCAACTGGCTTCAACTCCATAGCAGGAGGGAAGACAACTCCTCTGCAGCCTCCCTGCATCTTTCCCATCACTGCCCAGAAGGACCCGAATGTCTCTGGAACTGGAGGCATGGAGAAGAAGAAGAGTGCCTCAGGATCTCTGCAGCTTTCAGAGGGACATTGCAAGCATGGGACCTAACACAGAGTTGCCAAAGAAGTTGCTTTTGAGCCAAACTTACTGTGAATCTCCATCAGGAAGGAAAGATGCCAAGCTTCCCAGGTGGATTAACAGGGGTGTTGACTTGGATGGAAAGCGAGACTATCCTAGTGACAGTGTTTTAAAAACCCCAGAAGCACTGGGTATTGTTGAGGCAGCTGAGGGAGTGGTCTGGGAGGTGTACAAGAGGGTGAAAGAGCTGGGTCAGTCTGTCTGCGTTTTAAGGGAGGCTCCTTAAAGTTAAGAGTTCAGTGGAAGATTGCTTGGCAGCACTAAAAGGACAACGCCTTCTGCAACTCTGCATCTAAACCCCCAGGAGGAAATTCGACAGGTCGCTAGAGAGATTGTAGCAATTGTTTTTGATAACTTTGGCAAGTGTTTGGTATCCAGCATGTCAGATAAATCAGAGCCAGGACCTTCATCCAGGATCCAGGAGCTTATTGCCAGAGTAGCAAGGCCAGCTGCCAGATTAGGAGAAACCAGATTTAGGCAAGCTGAATTACCAGTTTATGACAGGGCATTTTCTCCAGCTTCTAATGACAAAATCACCAAAGATAAAATAGTAAAGCTTCCTGTTGAAAATACTTCTCACATGCAGCAGCCGGCAGACTCCCTCATTAAGAAAAAGGCTAGGAAAAAAAAAAAGACTCAAAAGGCAGTGCTTTCAGAGGACAGTTCAGAAAAGGAAAGCAGAGTGGCGAGTGGGATAGCTGATTCCATCTTAGATCAGTGCCATCAGCCTCTGACTGAACTCAGTCCAGAACTGAACACTGGAAGCCATGTAGCAGGAAAGCTCAGACTGACATACGGAAATGAGAGCTTTCTCAATCAGGACGCTGTAAAGTGAGAAAGAACGAAAATGCCTGCCAGAACATTGAAGGAGATTCATCCAAGGACAAGATTTCTTCCTATCAGCATCCCTGGAATGGCCGTTTATTCAGAGGAAGCAGCACAAATGGAAGAGGAAATTTCACATCATCTCCTCTCATCTGTCCTCTGTGGCTGTGAGCCAGATGCTCATACCAGCCCAGGAGGAATTCACAGGTCCACGTACTGGACCTCTGTGCCCACATCAAGACCTTTGAAGGCTGTGCTAGAAACCCTCCTTAAACCAAGGCGAGCTTTTCATGCCTCCCTGCTTCGGAGGCAATGTGCTGGGGAGGCTCGAGGAAGACAGAGACAGTATTTCTCTCTAAAAGAACACTGAAGTTTAAGTAAGAGCTTTTTGTATCAGGTTAAATGACAATAAACTCTAGTTCAGTTTCTCCTATCACACTGAGTGAACTTCAGAATCCTTAATATGGGCACGGAGTTTCTATGCCCCTCCTACGGAAGTGTGTTAATCCAAACTCTCATTGGACTAGAGGATGGGGACACCCTGGGGGTGTGAGTTCCCTAACATCTAATCCCCTTAGATGCAGCATTACAGACAAGGCCATCACTGCCTTTGACTACGGATGTTAATGCTTGGCTGTCTCTCCAGGAAAGCCCCTTCCCAAAGCACCTGACAAGCGAGTGAAGAGTTAACAGGACTGAAGAAGTTTGCCAACTGACATGCGCAAGAACTGATATGCGCAAAGCTGCTGAACAGAAGAGTTAACAGGACTAAAGAAGTCTGCCAACAGATATGTGCGCAAGGCCTGATATGCGCAAGGCTGCGGAATAGAAGAATTAACAAGACTAAAGAAGTCTGCCACCTGGAATCTGCATGGACCCCCAGGGAGGGAAGAAGCAATACGGAGGTATTGTGGTCTTGGCTCACTAGCAGGGTCTTTCCAAGCAGACAAACAAACAGTCCTGTGACTGTGAAACTCGCAAAAGTCAGCAAAAGCATTGTTTGCCCAGTGGCCCAGCCGTATAAAAAGAGACTTGGGAGCTAAGAGAGTTTGAGCAGGGACTGGAACGTGACCTGATCATCCTCTCCGGCTGGACCGTGAGTATTCCCCCCCCCTCCCCTTTTCCTGGGACGCTGGGTTAAGGTAACTCCTCGAGGTTGAGAGTCCTCTCACTAGGAGAGTGAACAAGAAAGTTTTCAAGTAGGGATAAGCAGTGCTTTCAGTTAATAGCACAGTAACTGACGGTTTTGGGTTATCCTTCCTAAATTAGTAATTGCATTATTTTAATGGATGTTACTAATCCAAGAGCTTGCGTGAGGAAATAAACATTTTTTTTATTACGTTACTGTTTCAGTCGTTGCTATCGAACCTTCATAGCGTGACAGCACCCTACTGTCGTATTTAACTTGTTTCTAGGGCTGCATCACAGTGCCAGGTCTGCCATCAGCAGTATTCCAGGTTTCTTCCCTCCTCTCTTGTGAAGCTGTAAATACTGTTCTTTTGAAAGTGTTTTTCCATTTGTATTCAGTGCTGTGGATGTCTAGGAACTTGAGACAGTCCAGTACAACATACATTTGCCTGCCTTTTGCGCTGCTCCTCACTAAGAACATTCGTGATACTCGTTGCATTGACTCTTTGGTTCCTCTTACCTCATAGCTTCCAGGTGGCATTTCTGCTGTCTCCTCTAGATTTTGCCTTTGGCTAACCCGCTTTCCAAAGAAAGCTTCTTTTTCTTTACCCCGTTTTTTTTTTTTTTCCTTCAGTCTTTTGTTAGATTACTACTTCTTCTTCCTGTGCCTTCCCCTCCTTAAGATCCTGCAGAGCCA
>NW_020448260.1:0-1248 GCF_003343035.1 Apteryx rowi
GCTATAGGGACCAGTCTGGCACCTCAGGGGACATTTTGGGGGGGCCGTAGCCAGGCCAGGGGACATTTGTGGGGGGCCATAGCTGGCCCGGGCACCCCCGGGGGCCATTTTTGGGGGGCGGCAGGCAGGTCAGGTGCCCCAGGGACCATTTTGGGGGGGTCATAGCTGGGCCAGGCACCCCCGAGGGCCATTTTGGGGGGGTGGTAGCCAGGCCAGGTGCCCCAGGAGCCATTTTGGGGGGCCGTAGCCGGGCCGGGCGCCCCCCACCCCTCTCCTGGGGGGCCCTTTTTGGGGGGGCGGGAGGGCGGGCGACCACGCGCGGCCCCCCAATCCTGGCGCAGGCTGCTGGCGGAGAAGCGGGCGGCGCTGGGGCGGGCGGCGGGGCGCCTGCGCGGCGGGCTGGCGCGCCTGGAGGAGACGCGGGGCCGCGCGCACGCCATGTCCCTCGAGCTGGCCCGCGCCCGCCGCATGGTGGCCCAGCTGCAGCGCGAGGGCGACGACTGCCTGGCGGCCATCGCGCGCGACAGGGCCGAGGCCGACGAGCAGCAGAAGGTGCCCCCCGCGGGGGGGGATCTGCGGGGTCCTGGAGAGGATCTAGAGGGTCCCGGGGGCATCTCACGGGGGTCTTGGATGGGGTCTAGAGGGTCCCAGGAGATCCTGGAGGTCCCAGGGGGATCTTGTGGGTCTTGGATGGGGTCTGGAGGGTCCTGGGGGGATCTCACAGGTCCTGGATGGGGTCTGGATGGTCCTGGGGGGATCCCGGGGGTCCTAGAGAGGATCTAGAGGGTCCCGGGGGCATCTCACGGGGGTCTTGGACGGGGTCTGGAGGGTCCCAGGGAGATCTCACAGGTCCTGGATGGGGTCTGGAGGGTCCTGGGAGGACCTCATGGGTCTTGGATGGGGTCTGGAGGGAGTCCCAGGGGATCCTGGAGGTCCCAGGGGGATCTTCTGGGTCTTGGACAGGGTCTGGAGGGTCCTGGGGGAGATCTTGTGGGTCCTGGATGGGGTCTGGAGGGTCCCAGGGGGATCTTGCGGGTCTGGGATGGGGTCTGGATGGTCCTGGGGGGATCTCAGGGATCCTGGAGAGGATCTAGAGGGTCCCGGGGGGGATCTTGCAGATCTTGGATGGGGTCTGGATGGTCCTGGGGGAGATCTTGTGGGTCCTGGATGGGGTCTGGAGGGGCCTGGGAGAGATCTCACGGGTCCTGGATGGGGTCTGGAGGGTCCCAGGGAGATCTTGTGGGTCCG
>NW_020448260.1:8944-10004 GCF_003343035.1 Apteryx rowi
CCCGTCCCCCCCGCAGACGTACGGCCGCGTGCACCGGGTGGTGGAGCCCAAGCGGGTCCGCGTGGCCGCCGCCACGGCCCGGCTGGCCGAGAAGCAGGCGGCCCAGGCCGAGGCGCAGGACAAGCTCCGCGAGGTGGGTCCTAGTCGTCCCCCCTCCCCCCGTTCCCCCCCGTCACTTCCCTGTTCCTCCTCGCTTGTCCTGTCCCCTGTCACCCCTGTCCTCCCCCTGTCCCTCCCCATCTYCTTCTGTCTCCTTCTGTTCCCTCCTTTTTGTCCCCATCCCCYCCTGTCACCTCTGCGTGTGTTGTCCCCAAGCGTGTCCCTGAGCGTCCCCCTGTGTGGTCCGCGTCCCCGCTCTGTGTCCCTGGTCCATGTCCCCAGGCTGAGCCGTGTCCCCAGGCCATGTTACCGTGTCCCCAAGTCACGTCCCACGTCCGTGGTCCGTGTCCCCGAGCCACATCCCCAGTGGCTGTTCCCAGCCCGCGTCCCTGAGCTGCGTCCCCGAGCCGGGTCCCCGCGCCACGTCCCCTGTCCCCGCACCACGTCCCCCGTCCCCGTGCCACGTCCCCGCGCCGCGTCCCCGCAGGTGGCGGAGCGCCTGGAGCGCCTGACGCGGGAGTACGAGGAGAAGCTGGCGCAGAAGGAGGAGCTGGGCCGGCGGGCGCAGGACACCGAGGCCCGGCTGCAGCGGGCGGCCCAGCTGGTCGAGGGGCTGGCGGGCGAGCGGGGCCGCTGGCAGCGCTCCGTCCAGGTGGGCGCCGGGCACATCCGCCCCGCGGGGGGGCAAATCTGCCTCTTGGGGGGGTAAATCTGTCCCTTGGGGGGGTAAATCTACCCCTAAGGGGGAAGATTTGCCACAGGGGGGACACACAGATCGGCCCCCGTGGGTGAGCGAGGCCGCTGGCAGCCCCCGTCCGGGTGGGCGCCGGGCAAATCTGCCCCCAGGTGGGGCAAATCTACCCCCGGGGAGGGAATCTACCCCCTGGGGGGGGTAAATCTGTCCCTGGCGGGGGTAAATTTACCCCAGGGGAGCAGATCTACCCCTGGGGGGGCCAGTCAG
>NW_020448260.1:17135-18037 GCF_003343035.1 Apteryx rowi
CCCCATGTCCCCTGGGTGTCCCCTGGGCCCCCTGCGTGTCCCCTGGGTGCCCTGCATGTCCCCTGGGTCCTCCTGGGTGCYTCTTTGGTCCTTKGGGTCTTCCTRGGTGTCCCCAGGGTCCTCCCATGTTCCCCTGGGTGTCCCCTGGGTCCCCTGGGTGTTTCCTTGGTCTCCCAGGTCTTCCTGGGGGTCCCCATGGTCCTCCCGTGTACCCTGGGTATTCTCCATGTCCCCCGGGTCCTCCTGGGTGTCCCCAGGATCGTCCCGTGTCCCCTGGGTGTCCTCCATGTCCCCCAGGTCTTCCTGGGTGTCCCCTGTGTTCTCCTGGGTGTCCCCTGGGTCCCCTGGGTGTTTCCTCGTTCCCCCAGGTCCTCCTAGGTGTCCCCGTGGTCCTCCTGTGTCCCCCGGATGTCCTCCGTGTCCCCCGGGTCCTCGTGGGCGTCCCCGGGGTCCCGCCGTGTCCCCCGGGCGTCCCCGGTGACGCGGCGCGGCGCCCAGGGCCTGCGGGTGTCGTCGGCGGAGGCGGCGGCGGAGGCGCTGGGGGTGCTGGAGCGCGCTGCCCCCCTGGGGCGCCCGGTGCTGCTGCAGGACGTCGCCGAGGAGCTGGAGCCCGGCCTGCGCCCCGCCCTGGCGGCCCCCCGCCCCGGCCCCGGTCAGCCGGACGCCTGGGCCCCCTGGGGAGGGGGGCGGGGGGGCGCCCAGACGCCTGGGCCCCTGGGGAGGGGGAGCACCCGGACGCCTGGGCCCCCTGGGGAGGGGGAGCACCCGGACGCCTGGGCCCCCTGGGGAGGGGGAGCGCCCGGACGCCTGGGCCCCCTGGGGAGGGGGAGCGCCCGGACGCCTGGGCCCCCTGGGGAGGGGGAGCGCCCGGACGCCTGGGCCCCCTGGAGTGGGGGAGCACC
>NW_020448260.1:20236-21576 GCF_003343035.1 Apteryx rowi
CAGGCCTGCGCCTCTACGCGTAGCTACAGCGGGGACGGGTGACACGGTTACTGTGTGGCTGGGGGGCAGGCCTGCGCCTCTATGCGTAGCTACAGYGGGGACGGGTGACACAGTTACCGTGTGGCTAGGGGACAGGCTTGCACCTGTATGCGCAACTACAGCGGGGATGGGTGACACGGTTACCATGTGGCTGGGGGGCAGGCCTGCGCCTGTACATGTAACTACAGCAGAGACAGGTGACATGGTTACGGTGTGGCTGGAGGGCAGGCCTGCGGCTGTACGCATACAGTAGCTACAGCGTGTAAGAGTGACAAGGCTGCCTCTGCACAGGCACCATAACTATGGTGGGTACAGGTAGTGCCTGCGCTGGGTGTGGGTGACACCCATAGGGTAGGTACAGGCAATACATCTATGCCATGTGCGGCTGACACCCGTACATCAGGTGCGGGTGACACACCTGTACCATGTGCGGGTGACACAGCTACACTGTGTGCGGGTGACAGCCTTACACCGGGTACGGGTGATATGCCTACACCGTGTGTGGGTGACACACTTGCGCCACATATGGGTGGCGCCCCTACACTGGGTACGGGTGACCCTGGGAACAGGTGATGCCCCCACACTGGGTCCGGGCGACACCCCTACACCAGGTACAGGCGGTGCAGCTACACCGGCGCCGCACCAGCCACTACCCCCGCTTCCCCCCGCCCCTCCACCGGCTCCCAGGCGTGCGGGCGCCCCGGCCCCCCGCAGGGACCCAGGCGTCCGGGCGCCCCCAGGTTCGCCTGCCAGGGCCTCTTCGAGCGCCACAAGCTGCTCTTCAGCTTCCACCTGTGCGCCCGGATCCTGGCGGCCGCCGGCAGCCTCCGCCCCGACGAGTTCGGCTTCTTCCTGCGCGGCAGCGCGGTGAGTCCCCCCGCGACCCACCGCCCTGCAACCGCGCGCCCCACAACCGCTCTCCCCACAGCCGTGCGCCCCACAGCCTCGCAACTCCCTACCGTAGACGCCACAACTGCATGCTGTGCAACCACACGCCCCGCGGCCATGCGCCCTACAGCCGTGCGCCCTACAGCCGCACGCCCCACAACCACATGCCTTGCAGCCGTGCGCCCCACAACCATGCACCCCCCCAACCGCTCACCCAACCGCACACCCCACAACCGCGCGCCCCGCAACTACTCGCCCAGCCACGCACCCCACAACTGTGCGCCCCACAACCGTGCCCACCCCAACAGCACACCCCACAACTGCACACCCAACTGCTCACCCCACAACCATGCGCCCCACAACCATGCACCCCACAACTGCATGCCCCACAACCACCAACCCCACAACCGCCC
>NW_020448261.1:0-1734 GCF_003343035.1 Apteryx rowi
CTGGGAGGAAGGGTGGGAGTTTGGGGCCCTGTGGGGAGAATTTGGAGGTCTTGTGGGGTCTGGGTCGGAAATGTGGGAATTTGGATGCCTGAAGGGTGATTGGGGGCTTGGGGGGGGAACCCAGGAATTTGGGGCTCTCTGAGGGGATCTGGGGGTGGCCTGTGTGGGAAGGGTGGTGATTCGGGGCGCTCTGGGGCTGTTTGGAGGTTCGAGAGGGGAATTTGGGGACTGTCCCGAGGGCGCTGGGGTCGTTCCAGGACAGCGCCCGGGGGCAGTTGGGACGCGGAGCTGCTGGACACGGCAGCGTTTACTGGGAAAACCGGGTGGCACTGGGGGGGAGCCAGGGGTGGCGCGGGGTCGAGCCGCGGCGCTGGGGTGATGCGGGGACAGCCGGCCTTTCGGAGCCGGGAAAACCAGCCCTCGCYGGAGGAGGACGACGGCAGGAGGTGCTGGAGAGGAGACGTCTTGGAGGAGGGAAGCGGAGAGAGAAGGGAATCACCGGGGGGAGCTGGAGAAAAAGAGGAACGGGGCAGGGGGGCCCTGCAGCCCTGGTGAAACGCAGGCAGAAATTCCCAGCGTGGGATCCGGGAGGATCAGGACAGGCACGAGCTTTGTCAGAACCGGACGGAGCCCAAACTGGGAGCCGATGAAGACGTCGCCCTGCGGCCTCAGGCACGAGCCAAAGGGGAGATTTTCGGGTCGGCCGAGGCGGTCGCTCCTTCGGACACGCTGGACCCAGATGGAAAACGTCCCAACAGTGAGCGAGCGAGGAAAAAGTGATGCTCCGAACGTTCCTGAGCTGAAAACGCTGTAATTTCCCTGCCCCGGGATGCTGACAGCGAAGCCGCCTTTGCTTTCGGAGAGAAACTCTTCCCGTTCCCGGCGGCGTTTGCAAGTGTCTCTCCCGGGAAATCGTCCTTTTCGCTCTTGGTTTGGGACGGGCCGACGCCAAGGAATCCGCGTCGCCCCGCGAAGCCGAAGTTGCTCCTCGCTGCGATGTCCCGCTGGATCCAGACCCTGTTTCCGGGCACGCACCGCCCTCCRCTCCCTGCTGCCGAAACCTCTTAAAATCAATGATGTGAAGCCCGCCGGAATCTTTGATTTATTCTTTATTTTTCCCCTCTGGGCTTCCCCGCTCATGGCAGAGCTAAAAATAAACCACTGAGCTGCCGAGTTCGGAGGAGCTACCGTGCGCTGCAGGGTGTCCTGAAGCCCGGGATCTACTGCCGGATCGCAGAGCTGGTTGTCCCCATCCCGCCTCGGTGTTAAACCCCCTCGTCGAGAGGCCGAAGCATGGACACGCCGTCTCACCCGAACCGCTGCCGAGGAAAGGGAGCACGCGGGGAGTTTCCCTGCTGTGATTCCCGCTCTGGAGATGGAAGCAGCTACTGGACGCCCTCGTCTCCCTCGCATGCTTCTCGGGAATGCTCTTRGTTCCGACATCGAGATGCATCGCCGATGGCGCTGGCATCCGCCGGGATTTGGGCACCCCGCTCGCTCCGGAAAACCGCCGCCGTGGAGCGCCTGTCCTGATGCTGCCGCGCTCGGTGCCGCTTTTCTCCCCGGCTTCCCCCAAAGGAGCCGGGCGCGGAGGCCGTGGTGCGTCCGACCCGTGTCCTGCCTGGCGGGGCGGAACCTTCCCGCCCCACCGATTGTGGACGCCGCTTGCTTTTCTTTTTTTAATAAACCGTCTAAAATTCCTTAAAACGCTCTCTGGTATCAACCTGTTTTGAC
>NW_020448261.1:2358-3810 GCF_003343035.1 Apteryx rowi
CCTCAACGTCTCCATCGAGTGCAGACGGGCGTCGGGTCTGGACCGCGCCACCGTCGACTGGGCCTTCGAGCTCACCAAAACCAACATGCAGGCGCTGTAAGTGCGGGCGCGGCGGTGCCGTCGTCCCGTCCCCCCCCTCCCCGTGTGCTGGAGCAGAGCCCTGTCCGGCGCCGTCTCCCTGCCCGGAAACCCCTTCCGGCTCTGCGGACCGGCTCGGGTCATCCCGAAACCTCCTGAAGCGGCGGCGCAACGCTCCTCCCGGCCCTGCTCGCCGTTTTAAACGGGAGAAGGGATTTTTTTTAAYGCCCCCGCGGCAGTGAAAGCACAAGTTTTTGGTGGGGATGGGAACAAGGTGCCATGGGGCCGGGCGGGTGTTTTCCCCCCCCTCTTGCCAGGTACGAGCAGAGCGAGTGGGGCTGGAAAGACCGGGAGAAACGGGAGGAGCTGACGGACGACCGGGCTTGGTACCTGCTGGCCCGGGACGGCAGCTCGGAGCCCGTGGCCTTCTCGCACTTCCGCTTCGACGTCGAGTGCGGCGACGAGGTGCTCTACTGGTGGGTGCCGCCCTCCCCGGAACAGGCCCCGTTCCGCCGTTTTCCCCTCGGCGGGACGCTGGGAATTCTTTTTCCTCCTTTTTTTTTTTTTCCCCCCTCCACCAGCTACGAGGTGCAGCTGGAGAGCAAAGTGCGGCGGAAAGGGCTGGGCAAGTTCCTCATACAGATCCTGCAGCTGGTGGCCAACAGGTGAGAGCGGTGGTGGCCACCGCGCCGGGCGTCACACCGCTGCGCGGGGTTGGGGGGGACGGGGGGGGGCCCCCCGCTCGCTTGCTCGCTCGTTAGCCGGGCGCGGGGCTCCAAACGAGCTCGGCGCCGTTTGTTCTCCCCCTCCCCGCAGCACCCAGATGAAGAAAGTCATGCTAACGGTATTTAAACACAATCACGGCGCCTACCAGTTCTTCAGAGACGCGTTACAGTAAGCGCCTTATCCCAACTTCCCCCTTTTCCCGTGTTTTTCCCCCCCCCACCCCTTCCCAGCCGCCGGGGGTGCGGGAGGGAGGGCGCCCGCGTAACCGCCTGTTCGCCCGACTGTCTTGCAGCGCGCTGGCGCCGCGGCGCGGAAGGGGGCCGGTGTAGACTTAGGATGGCGGGGAGATTTGGGTGGAGTGGTGCGAAGGGGACCCGGCCGGCCGCTGGACGGCAGCCTGCAGAGGTGGGTGCGCGCGGCGCCGGCCGTCCATCCGTCTGTCCATCCGTCCATCCGTGCGTCCCGCTGTCCGGCCCGGCGCCCGCTGACGCCTCGCGCCCGCCCTCGGCCCTGCAGGTTCGACGTGGACGACTCCTCGCCCAGCGCCTCGGGCTGCTGCGGCGACGACTGCTCCTACGAGATCCTCAGCCGCCGCACCAAGTTCGGCGAGAGCCAGCAGGGCCACGGCGGCGGCCACTGCGGTGGCTG
>NW_020448261.1:5750-6944 GCF_003343035.1 Apteryx rowi
CCCGGGACCAGCGCGACTCTGCAGCGGGACCGCCACGGGGGCACCGAACCGGGACCCTGCACCGGCACCACTGGGGACGACAAGGGACCCCACCGGGACCCCCGTTAGCGCCGGGACCCCGCACCGGGACCACCAGGGACCCCCGTTAGCACCGGGACCCCGCACCGGGACCACCGGGGACCCCTCCGGGACTACCGGGACCCCTGTTAGCACCCGGGGCCATCAGGAACCCTGTTAGCCCCTGGGACCCTGCACTGGGCCCACCGGCGACCCCCCCGGGACCCCCAGTAGCCCCCGGGACCCTGCACCGGGACCACCGGGGCCCCCCCAGGACCACTGCAGTGGTGCCCGCCCCCCAATAAAGGCCGCTTGATGCTCTGCCCACTTCCGCCTGTCTCTGCCCGGATGCCTGGGTCCCCCGGGGGGGGGTGATGTCACCTGGGCTTGCTCTGAGGTCACTGGGTGACATCAGAGCCCTGGAAAAGGGGTGGGGTGGGGGGTGCTCTGTGGTGAAGCTCAGTCCTCTTGGGGTGGTTGCTAGGGGATGGGGGCTGTTGCTAGGGGATGAGGGTGGTTGCTAAGAGATGAAAACAGTTGCTGGGGTAGTTGCTAAGGGCAGTTCCTAGGGATGGGGGCTGTTGCTGGGGCCTGGTGGTGAAGGTGGTTGCTGGGGTGGGGGCTGTTGCTAGGGGATGAGGGTGGTTGCTAGGGATGGTTGCTAAGGGATGGGGCTGTTGCTGGGGTGGTTGCTGAGGAAGACAGTAGTTGCTAGGGGCTGGGATTGAGAGCGGTTGCTAGGGAGGTCCAGGTGAGGGTGGTTGCTAGGTGCAGTTGCTAGGTCACCGTGACGGTTGCCAGGGGCGGAGCCTGTTGCGAGGGACCAGTTCCTGTTGCTAGGGCTAGTGCTGGTTGCTAGGGGGCGGTGCCGGTTGCTAGGGGGCAGTACCGATTGCCTGGGGAGGTGCCGGTTGCCAGGGGCGGAGCCCGTTGCTAGGGGCGGAGCCGGCTGCCAGGCCCGGTGCGGGCTGCCGGAGGCGGTTGCTAAGGCGGGCCCGGTCGCCAGGGGCGGTTGCTAGGGGCCGGGAGCGCTTCCGGCGGGGCGGGCGGCGACCCGGAAGTGCTGCGGGGTGCGGGGCTGCAGCAGCAAGATGGCGGCGGAGGAGCCTCAGCAGAAGCCGGAGCCGCTGGGGGGGG
>NW_020448261.1:8390-9737 GCF_003343035.1 Apteryx rowi
CCTCTCTGCGGCGGGGGCCTCCGCGGACTGCAACTCCCGGCGTGCCCCGCGGCGGGGCGAGGCTGGGCGGAGAGGGGGGCGCCGCCGCGGGGCACGCTGGGAGTTGTAGGCGGCTCCCCCCCCCCTTTCCACCGGGGCCGCATCCTGACCCGCGGCTCCGGCGCAGATCGCGGTGCAGAACCCGCTGGTGTCGGAGCGCCTGGACCTGGCGGTGCTCTACAAGGAGTACGCCGAGGACGACCACGTCTACCAGGAGAAGATCAAGGTACCCGCGCCGCCCCGGCACTGGGAGCTCCGTCGTGATGCCGGGAACCCCACTGTGGCACCAGTTTGGGACTGGGAGCCCCGTCACGGCACCAGTTTGGGACTGGGAGCGCCGTCATGGCACCGGGAGCCCCGTCACGGCACCGGTTTGGCACTGGGAGGCCCGTTGTAGGGCTGGGAGCCTTCTCACAGTGCTGGGAATCCCGTCGTGGTGCCAGTTTGGCACTGGGAGGCCCGTGGTGGCACTGGGAGCCCTGTCACAGCACTGGGAACCCCGTGGTGGCACTGGGAGCCCTGTCACAGCACCGGTTTGGCACTGGGAGTCCTGGCACAGCGCTATGGCACATCGCTGCGGGCCCCAGGGTGTCCCCAACCCCCCCGAGACGTCCCCACGCCCCCGGGACCGGCAGGGCCCGATGTCACCATGTCCCCGTGTCCCCGCATCCCCAGGACCTGCTGCAGAAGTACTCGTACATTCGCAAGACGCGGCCAGACGGCAACTGCTTCTACCGGGCCTTCGGCTTCGCCCACCTCGAGGCCCTGCTGGAGGACGGCCAGGAGCTGCAGCGGTGCGCCCGGACGCCGGGGCCCCTCGGACGCCGGGGTCCCATGGGGGGGGTGCCACCTGGACGCCGGGGCCCCTCGGACGCCGGGGTCCCATTGGGGGGGGTGCCTGGACGCCGGGGCCCCTCAGATACTGGGGTCCCAGAAAGGGGGGGGTCACCAGGACGCCTGGGTCCCCTGGGGTGATGGGACCTGGCTGAGGGCCCAGGTGTCCGGGCTCCAGGTGAGAGCACTGAGGGGCTGGGCAGGAGCCTCGTTAGCGGAGCGGCTGCTAACGAGCCCCTCGTTACCCTGAGATGGGGCCCAGCTGGGCCCAGACACCTGGGCCCCCTGGGAGAGGGGGGGGCAGAGGAGTGGGGGGGACCCAGCCGAGGGCCCAGGCGTCCGGGCCCCAGGTGAGGGCACTGAGGGGCTGGGCAGGAGCCTCGTTAGCGGAGCGGCTGCTAACGAGCCCCTCGTTACCCCGAGATGGGGCCCAGCTGGGCCCGGACGCCTGGGCCCCTGGGAGGGGGGAAGGGG
>NW_020448261.1:10107-11657 GCF_003343035.1 Apteryx rowi
GCTGCGTGTGTCCCCCCCTGTGCCACGTGCTCCCCCCTGTCCCCGTGACGCCTGGTGTGTGTCCTTCCCCTCCATGACATGTGTCCCCCCCTGCCACACGCGTCCCCTCGGCCCCGCGACACGTGTCGCGTGTTCTCCTGCGCCGTGTGTCCTCTGCGATGTGTCCCCCCGCGTGATGCGTACCCATTCCCCCCCACGTGACGTGTGTGGCGTGTCCCTGTGTGTCCCCATGTGTCTCTGTGCACCGTGTGTCTCCGTGTGTCCCTGTGCGTGCCGTGTCCCCTTGCACGGCGTGTCCCTGCACGTCCCCGCACGTCCCCGCGCTTCACACCGCGTCGCGGCGTGTTCCCTCCTGTCCCCCCACCGTGTCCTTGCGTTTCCCCACGTGTTCCCCTGTGCAGCGCATCCCCGTGCGTCCCCACGCATTGTCGCGTGTCCCCACGTGTCCCCACGCACGGTGCGTCCCCACGTGTCCCTGCACGTCCCCGCGTGTCGCAGTGCATCCCCACGTGTCCTTGTGTCCCTGCGTGTCTCCGTGCGCTGCTGCATGTCGTGGCGTGTCCCTGTGTCCCCACGTGTCCCCATGCGCTTCCACGTGTCGTAGTGTGTCCCTGCATGCCCCTGTGTCCCTACGTGTCCCCATGCACCCTCACATGCCACGGCATGTCCCTGTATGTGTCTGTTCCCACGTGTCCCTGTGCACTTCCACATGTCATAGTGTGTCCATGCATGTCCCTGGGTCCCCACGTGTCCCCACGCACCCCTGCGTGTCATAGCGTGTCCCCACACACCCCCGCGTGTCCCCACACACCCCTGTGTGTCATAGCGTGTCCCCGGGTCCCCACGTGTCCCCACACACCCCCACGTGCCATAGCGTGTCCCTGGGTCCCCACGTGTCCCCACACACCCCCGCGTGTCATAGCATGTCCCTGGGTCCCCACATGTCCCCGTGCCCTTCCACGTGTCGTAGCGTGTCTCTGCATGTCCTTGTGTCCCTGCATGTCACCATGCTCTTTTGCATGTCTCTGCGTGTCCCCATGTGCCCCCACATGTCATGGCATGTCCCTATATGTGTCTGTGTTCCCGTGCATCCCTGTGCATTCCTGTGTGTCGTGGCATGTCCCTACGTGTCCCTGTGTCCCCACGTGTCCCCGTGCACTTCCACATGTCATAGCGTGTCCCTGCATATCCCTGGGTCCCCACATGTCCCCACACACCCCCACGTGTCATAGCGTGTCCCTGGGTCCCCACGTGTCCCCACACACCCCCGCATGTCATAGCGTGTCCTCGGGTCCCCGCGTGTCATAGCATGTCCCTGGGTCCCCACATGTCCTCGTGCCCTTCCACGTGTCATAGTGTGTCCCTGCATGTCCCTGGGTCCCCACATGTCCCCACACACCCCTGCATGTCATAGCATGTCCCTGGGTCCCTGCATGTCCTTGTGCACCCCCGCGTGTCACGACGTGCCCTCGCGTGTCCCTGCATCCGCGCGTCCCTGCGTGTCCCCGTGCACCCCCACGTGTCACGACATGTCCTCGCGTGTCCCTGCG
>NW_020448262.1:0-11862 GCF_003343035.1 Apteryx rowi
AAATGTATTCAGTTCAGCTGATCCTGGCAACCAAGCTCTTTTACACCTGGTGATTCAGACACTCTCTAGTCACCACTTGAGAAGGGGCCCCCAATTACACCAGTCTCATTTCCCAGGGAAGCAAAACTGCAGCACCTGTGCAGACCTGACTTTGGAGGCTCCTGACTGCAGGCAGCTGCCAACACATCAGTGTGTCTGAAGATCAGGCTCTTGCTTCATGCAGGGCTTCAACCCCTGTCCTCTGAACTGTCATACTTTCAGAGGGAAAAGGCTGCCACACCAGAGGACAGCACAGCCTTTAAGCCCTCTTCTTAGTCCTGGTTCAGCCTCTGTCTCGTACTGACACGAGCAGGACACTGCTCCTGCTAGCAGGAGCTCTGCTGTGGCCACCCGGGCCAGCAGGAGCTGCCTTCCTGCAGCCCAGGGTAAAATGGCCAGGGGCAACCCAGAGGCATCTTATGAAGGCACCTCTTGCAGTGTACGGGGAGACGGCACAGGAGGCTCTCCAGTCTCCTTCCTCAACAGAGTCCTTCCCTTGTGCCTGTCCCTGGAAAGGAATGGGGGGCACGAGAATGCCCAAGAGCTACAGGTGCCCCCAGTGCCCCCTAAGCCCACAGGGTGCTGAAGCATCTTAAACAGCAGCAGAGCTCTTGCAGGCTCCTTCGTGGTCTGGTGCTGGTGAGAAACTGAGGGCTGCAGCCAGCACTTCTCAGTGGCTGCCTCCAAGGACAACCAGAGCAGAGACACTGCTGAAATGCACAGGCTGATACCTGGGACTCTGCTCTCTCAGTGTTAGGCTCTGAAATCAGCCCAGCCTGACTGCAGAGTCAGGCACATGCTCGCCCCTTGCAACTGGCTGGATGCTGAGCTGAGGTCTTTATTGCAGAAAAACAGAAAAACAAAATCACTTTTTACACAGATGGGCATGCCTGATCTTTGCTTCAGAAACTCAGAAATCCAGCCATCCCTGTTACCTGAATAAAGGCCTGGTGGGAATCAGCCGCTGCAAATAGCTGGTTGTTTGGGCAGTTGCAGAGAGAGGACAAGGCTTTTGCTGGGGAGAAGGGGCAGAAGCAATCGAGCAGTTTTGCTCTTTAGGAAATCATCACTTGGACTACAGCTGCAAATGCTGCAAATGCACTTGTGATGTGCACAACCCACTTGTGAACTGTAGCTGCTGGTACCTTTACAACTGAAAACCTATTTTAACAATGCTAGGAGCCTCTGAAAAAGTGACTTGTCACACTGTGGGCTATTTCTGGCACTCAGTAACTAAAAGTAGAGCTTTTCTGGAGGTCAGAGTTCATGTGTGTATTCCTCCCTGAACACTGCTCCCTTTCTCCTTTCTGAAGAATAACGTGGAATACAACCACAAAACCTTTGGCAGGGAGCTCTCAGCACACTGACTGTGTCCATCTTGGTACTGGTTTGATGATGCTCCTTGGCTCCAGCCCCACTTCCTAACAACCTCCACTGGGACTGCAGGCACAGTGCTGGCAACCCTACAGAGAGCAGGCTGGTGGGTTACTGGTAACCTCTGCTTTCCCACAGCAGCTGAGTTTTCCTTGATCTTCCCTATCCCCTCCTCTGCAACAGCCTTATCCTGGCAGGGAGGACTGGCCGGTGATATTCACTCCTTGTTTGCACTCTACCGGCCTGGACAAGGCGAAACCCCAAATGTGTGCTAAGAATAGGCTCTGACTCCATACAGACTTCCAGGCAGATCAAGCACAGTGCATTTCTCAGTCCTATATATAGCAAGTAGACCCCAGCTTCTTGCATCTGCAGACAATGTGCAGGAAAGAAAGACTTTCTTTTTCAGAGATTTCCTGCATCATTATTTTCATTGGGGAAGCAGGAATGTGAGAAGAGTGTTTAGCTAGTCTTTAGCTACAACATGAAACAACTCACAGAAGAGGAACTCCATGTCTCCTCAAGTGCTTTGGTATGAGCTGAATTGTACCTAATATATCTACTAAGAATTTAAGTTGTGATACGTGTCTCATGAAATTATTTGTCCTTAAACAGGTAGATTACCCATCACCAACATTTAATTCCTCTGCACCTTATGATGGCGGTTTCCTCTACCCTGACATGGACATCAGCTGTGGTCTTGAAAATATTTCATCATTTGTATCTACATTTTTTCCAGTGCTGTACAGCATATTGTTTGTGACAGGTCTCATGGGAAATGCTTTGGTTGTTTGGGTCTTAATAGTCTTCAAGAAAATCAATACCATGACTGATGTGTATCTGCTGAACCTCGCCATCTCAGATCTCCTCTTTGTCTTCTCCCTCCCCTTCTTGGTTCAGTACTCCATAGTGGGCCAGTGGACTTTTGGAAATGCAATGTGTAAAATAATCAGTTCTGCTTACTTCATTGGTTTCTACAGCAGCGCATTCTTCATAACCATCATGAGCATCGACAGGTACTTGGCCATTGTCCGATCTGTGTACGCTCTGCAGGTTCGGACCACCGCACATGGGATACTTACAAGCCTGGTCCTTTGGGCGGTAGCCGTTTTAGCATCAGCACCAGCCTTCCTTTTTTTCCAGGAAGAGGATGATAACAACAGAACTATATGCATCCCGCATTATCCCGACAGTAACAATGGCTGGAAGATCTTTTCTAATTTCGAAGTCAGTGTCTTGGGCTGGCTGATCCCCCTTGGCATCCTCATTTTCTGCTACTACAGCATCTTGAAAAACCTGCAGAAGTGCCAAACTCAGAACAAATACAAAGCAACGAAGCTCGTGTTCATTGTTGTCACTGTGTTCTTCCTTTTCTGGACCCCCATCAACATTGTGCTTTTCCTGGACTCTCTGAAGAATATGTATATCATAGATGACTGTCACGCAAGCCAAAGGCTAGCTCTAGCTGTAGAGCTGGCCGAGGCGTTCTCCTTCATCCACTGCTGCCTCAACCCAGTCATCTATGCTTTTGTGGGTGAGAAGTTCAAGAAGTATGTCTGTGAGGCTTTCGGAAAATACGCACGGTTCCTACTGATCTGCAAAGACTACAGGACTTTCAGTGGGCACAGCTTTGACAAGCGTTCCTCTCTGCACCCAGCATCCTCACAGTCTTCCTTCATTGATACTGTCTTATAGATCAGGAAATCAAAAAATTTCATCCTGAATGGGTGACCTGAAGGTGAGAATTTCTGCCAGCTATTTAGTTAATATAGTCTTCATGTTGCTTTTGGAGAAGTTGTTTCAGTAATGCCCCAGCAAGAATGGGAAACCTTACAGTACTAGAGCAATGGATATCATTGCTTGATATTCTTTGATACTGTTCTAATAGGGAACCTCACAGACATTACTCTTCTGAAATACTGTCTTGTGGGTAGCAAATGGGAATGAAAACTTCAAACCTAGAAAATAATATCAAGCAGCTTTTCACCCATCCCTCTGCCCACCAGCTGAATGGTTTATCAATGGAGATTTTTTTCTCCTTTTCAGCTGAGCACAGGGGTGTTCAGGCCTTGAGGCACTGTGTGGACAACCTTTTAGGATATGAGATATGAGAAAAGTTGAAGGAGCTGCTTAAACCTGCTCTTACCATGGTTTCCTTTGGGGTTCTTACTTTTTAGCTTCTTCCTGAAGGCTGTATACCCCTTTCCTGTGACACTTCCTGCCATGTCTGCTTTGTGAAGGGGAGGCCAAAATTACAGGCAGACTCCCTCACTGCCTGGGCAACACAGAGAACTCCATCCAGCCTCTCCAGCTCAGGGCACAGAGGTCTCAAAGATCCCTAAAGAAATCATGACATAGGCATCAAAGGAGAGGGAGGAGGCAGCCTCTCTTATTAGCCATGAAGTGAGGGAGTTCATCAAGGACTTGTTACAGAGCTTGTAGCATCTTCTGTCCCAAAGGAAGAKGTTAGATGTGCTGTTGAAACAATTAACTCTCCCCCAAGGAATTGTCATTAGTTTGCACAATAATAAGGTAAACAGTTGTTGATAACCGCACAAAGATTGAAAGACATTGCCCTCCTAGGTGCCACGGTAACACAAAGGGTAATAGCTGGGGAGCTCACAGAGCCTGGCATTTCTGGCAGCTCCCTGGGCTCCTGGGCTACCAGGGTTTTGAAGTCATAGCCTAGAAATGATTGTTTTAGACAGCTGCTGGTAGACTGTGGGTATCTTAAGAAAAAACACTTATGGGAATGAACATGTGCCCCTAAGTATAAGTGGAGAAATAGTTACCTGAAGAAAGAGCTGAAGAGTGGAAAAATACTAAGTGTGTGCTGAGACCTGTAAGAACTGTATGTAAAAGCTTCCTGGGGACTGACTGGCTGGTAAGCTGTGGGCCAAAGAGGTGGTTGGCCTCCAGCAGAGCCCTGACCCACCAGGGGAAGGGCTGGGTGTTCTGCTGAATGCCCAAAACAGAATGGAGAGAGAAACAAACAGCAGTACTGCACAAACATCCTGTAACTCAGATGGTATCTAAAGCAGATGGCAGTGGCTGATTTGAGTGACCAGAGGCATCAGAAATGTATAAAATCCGGACAACACTGAAAACCTATGAGGGAACTGTTTTGCTCTAAGCAACTGAGGCACCAGTATGATCTCCACTTTGAGCATACAGCTGGGGTTGACTTCTCAGTTACTGTTCCAGCTCAGTAACTATGAATGAATGATTTACACATGAATGGATACCCATGCATATATATATACACACACATATATGTGTATATACATATATGCATACATGCATATATAGATAAATGTATGTATGTATGCATGTATGTTTACATATACAAACACTGATGGATCAAATACAATGCTATTCTGAAACTTTTGGTCCTGGTCTACTTCTCCCTGCAAGATATCACAACATTTTAATTTTTATAATGCAGATACTGCATGCAGTACAATTCCACAGTCCTTGCACCTCAGGAACTTTACTATTTTTTCATTAATTCTTTCAGCTTGTGCATTTTCTTCTGTTCTGGACAATTCTACAAAACTGACAATTCCTCCATCTCCCTCTTCCCTCTCTCCCCCCCCTCCACAAACCTCATAGTAAACTATCTTTTATTCTAGAACTTGAACTCATTATAAGTCTGCCTCCATTCTATTCCCACACATACTGAATACTCTTGGGCTTACTTCCTAGAGCAGAGCAGAACAAAACATAAAATACAGTTCCGTTAAACTTTTTCTTCAGATTCAGATTCAGATTTTCTTCAGATAGGATTTACTATTTTAACAAGTACTAGTATTTGCAATCTGCAGGATACAACATTTTGCAAGAACAGGCTAGTAGCGGTATGTGTAGAAATAAATGCTCCATCATGTGGACCACAACACATTCTCCAAATTCTAAAGCAAAGGCTGTGAACAAAGGAAAAGGTTCAACTTCTTTCTAGATCACAGCAGCAAGATCTTCGACGGGAAGTCAGGCTCAGCACTACAGCTCCTACCATTTAGTTGCCTTGCCACCCTGGCGCATTCTTGTGACTTTTTTGATAACCAGGCTCTTTTTGTATATGTAAACACTCAGATGCCTAAGAATGGGATCCACAGAAATTAAGGACAATGCCAAAGGACAGTGTGCAGGAGGACAATACCAGGTATTTCCTTCCACTGGAGATTCACAGCATGTGCCATCTAGATCAGACTTTTCCCTCCTGAAACATGAAAGGTGACAACAATTTTTGGAGCCCCTTTTTCATCCGCAGACCTGGTCTGCAGTCCTTCTGTAGCTGTTTAGGGGCAGGAATTTGAACCCGTATACAAGCTGGCAAGAGAATGGCCACTCCCCAGGGCTGCTGAATGCGTCTGCTAAGGAATACCTCTTTTCAGAGATTTCATTGGGTTATTGCGTAACTACTGGAGCAAGGGCTTCCCTATGATGGCTGAAAACCAGGACATTGTGCAGCCACCCTCCTTCCCCTCTCTCAGGGCCAGGCAGCGTTCAGCTGCGGCCACTGGACTGATGGACTGAGTCCGTGCGGCAGTAAATGCCCATGCGCCCTCCCTCAGTTCTGTTTGGGGTTTTAGAAGACGTCTTTGCCCTCAACAGCTAAGTCGTGACACCCAAGAAGAGCATACGGGGCCGCGGGGTGGGGGTACTGGGTCGCCCTGGCTGCCCGCCGCGTCCAGGGCCCTGAAGCAGCGGGGCGGGCACAGGCGGCACCAGCCCAGGCGGTGGCTGGGCACGAGGTGCCGTCGCCYGCTGGCCATTGGGGACGGTTTGCGCCCTGGCTAGGGGAGATACTGGCGCAGGCGCAGAGAGCGCGGTGGGGCAGCATGGGCGCGGGGTCCGTTGGCGCTGGCCGTTGRTGGTGGCCGTTGGTGGGCGCGGCGCGGCGGGTCCGGCCGGTTCAGCCGCCCCCTGGGAAGCCTCGCCACTGTTTCGGGGCCGCAGTCCTGCCGCCGTCGCCCTTATGTGTGGCGTGGCGTGGTGTGGCGTGACGTGGCATGGTGTGAGGAGGAACTGCTCACTTATCAGAGCTTGGGGGGACTTGGCAGCTACTTCCATGCTCTCAGAAGAAGAGCAGCTTCAAAAGACAAAAAGAAGAAGAAGAAGAAAAAGCTTCCAAGCTTTATTTAAGCATTCAGCTGTGGCGAGGAGAGGGGGCAGGGACGGGACTGGCTACTTAAGACTATTTTCAGGGTTTGAAATCCTCATTCCTATTTCCTATCCGCAAGATACAGTATTTCACAAGAAGCTGTTTTTCTCTCTCGGGGCATGTCTTTTCCAAGTTACACAGGTGATACAATTCAGTATACACATTACACTGTAGGATTTAATGGTTTTCTTCTGACAGAAGAAAAACAGTAGGGGGATTCTGCACTATTGACTTACAGAAAAAAAAAAATCTTCCTTTCACAGCACAGGTTACAAGTTCTTCCACGAGTAGCTCAAGTAGTCATTTAATTTGCATCATCAGGTTACTGCAGAAAAACAGCAGTCCCTTCAAAACTGCAGAATAACAGGAAATGCAAAACTATTTCCATCTCTTCTCACTCACCTACGCTCCCTCCCTGCACAGGTAGTCCTTGTGCCAAGCAGCTTCAGAGTGGCTCACCAGAGTCACCTAGAAAATACCCAGCTGGTTTGAACTGTCTAGTGACACAATATTATTTGGCAGGAAGTGGAGGCAGTTTCTCCATTTCTTAATAGATGTTTGAAGGTAGGTGTTTGAAGGAGGTGTTAGAATTGCCCAGTGCTGCCAGATGAGTGGGGTCTGGGACTGGCTGGCTATAATGAGTGTTGACTGCAGAGTGCATTGAAAAACGTGTCTTCGATCTGTGGGTGTCTCCTGACTTGTCAAATGCATACACCCTCAATTTCTACTTTTCCCCCAGCCACCTCTGTTCACTGACACAGATCAGACACAAAAAGTGATCTTGAGAAACAAAATTTCTTGCATTTGTGCATAAATAAAAACTGTTCTTGTTTTACTTGGTCCATGCCTACCCTTTCCATTTTACCCACAAATTTGGTCAATGCAGCCCTTGTTCAGCCCCTTGTCTGCACAAGCATTTCAAGATTTGTGTTCAGATGTGAAATGGCCAGCGCATCCAATAGCATGGAATAAGCCCTRTTCATGCCAATGTGTGGGGGAGGTTTTCCATTCAGAAGAAGCCTTTTTAAGAGAGAGAAATTAGTCTACGGCCTACAACTGATTCAAACCATGTACATGAAATGTGAGATAATTCTTTCAGAGACATGTGTTTCTGAAGTTTTACAGAAAATCAGACCTCCCTCCCAGGGATCACATTAGGCAGCTGATGACTTGCTCTTTTGAAGCCCAGCAGTATTCATGATCTGTTCTTAGGCTGTGCTTCCAGAGAGTAGTTATTTTCAGATAGAAACAAATATAAACTGAAAAACTGTTTTATTCCATATTGTCAAAAAAAGGGGGGGTGGTGGAGGTGAAGCTTAGGCAAAGTCACCAAAATAAGATGTGTATTGATTACACTGAAGGTTGGGCGCAGAAGAGGAGTATATGAGARGACAACAAGCTAGGATGTGCTTTTTCTTGATTCCGGGATCTACCGTAATTTTGGGTTACACCCTGAGGCTACAGTGAATGAGAACATTTTGAACTGTGTAGTATTCATTTGGGTTCCAAACAGTCATTTGGTTCATCCTGTGACAAAATGTACCACAGGACTCAGGAAACTGCTGGTTTCTATTAATGCACTAATGATAAAAGGTGTTAAGAGTAATCTCAAGTGAGACAAATGAGCACTGAAAGCATTCAAGCATTGAAAACGTCTCTGTGGTTCTACTGCAGCCTGGCCTTCTCTGGTCAGGTAGATTGGTAAATTCACTTCACTGCTCCTCCTGTGAGGCATCCTCCCCRGCTGTGAGCACCCATGTCCAGCATAAGTGGGCACATTTGACTTTAATTAAACTTTACATTTCTGTTCCTGATCAAGGTTCAATGCTCCTAGTCAGTAGCAACCTAGTTAGGAAGATGTTACACTACATGGAGGAACCGGAAGGTAGCAATCATTGCAGAATCAGCTCTCACCAAAGCTGTTTGTATTTTGCACCTGTGCAGAATAATTACTGTATACTCTCCTTAACTAGGCATAGCCTTGCAAAGGAAGAAGAACATTTAAGACTCCCTGAGTATCACTGTTGTGATGGGAGCAGGGAGCCTCTGGGCTGTCTCCCCTCTGTTGTTCAGCTTCCCAGAGATGCCTTGGCCATGGCTTCCTGGGCAGAATCCCTCCCTCTGGCAAACACTTGGCACTTCCAGCTCCCAGCCCAGCCCTTCCAGTTCAGCGAGACTCCTGCAGATGCTTGGTGAACTGCTGCCTTGATGTGGCTGTTTGGCTTTATGCGGGTTAATCCATCTGAGTTTGTCATTCTGCAGGGAGTGGAGTGCCTGAGCCTTGCCAACCACCCTGAAACTGCGCTTGGCTTTTCCAGCAAGCAAGAGGACTAGAGCAAAATCTGGTCTAAGTGACTGAAGGCAAGCTGAAGACACCAGCCCCTGCTGTCTGTGGTGTCAGACGCAGAAATATGAAACAATAATGTGCCTGACAGTTCCCCCCACCCCAGCCCTGAGCTGGTCTTGAGAGGTTGTTTGTGTCTTCAGCCCAGACCCAGGCATCCCACTGCTGCCCACATGCATCTGTGCTGCTCCCTAAGCTGAGACTGAGCTCTTTAAGCAAGCCTGTCCTTAACTCCAGCCTTTCCTGCATCTCTCAGGGGCAAACAATTTCCTTAACATACTCCCTCATAGCTCTTCCTCACATGGTGATTTTTTTCATCTCCTTCCTCAGAGCTCCCTTATCCCCAGCTGTGCTAACAATCTGCACAGAGTGCCCACATCTCTCTCTTATCTGATCCAGGCCTGTCACCTACTGCCAAAGTGTCCTTCCCTTGCACACAGGGTGCTGGGGAAGAGGTGTGTCATCACTCCAGTCAAGTAAATATAGTGTCATGCAGAAAGGGAACTCTTTCACTGGGTCAGTGGGAACTGAGAACACACGTTATCAGCTCTGGAGGGAGACTTGCTGTAGGAAAACCCTTGGGAAAGAGATAATCTTGTTCTGCTCCCCTCCTCCCCCACAACCAGGTGTGCTGAGTTTGTTGTGCCCAAAATATGACAATTTTTCCAATTGTTTTCATTGCTCTGCTGTATTAATAGCTGCATTCTTCAGTGTATGCTTACAGTGGAAAAATGACAAAGTGAAAGTACATCTTTGTTATATTTTATAAATTTAGAAATAAAATTAAACATGAGAAAAAGCCATCTTTGTAAAGTCTTTCACTTCTCTAGTGCCTAGTAGACTCTAAAGGGCATCTTTCCCCTACTGCTGCCTCAGACAAAGCCTTCCAGTGGGAAGGTGGGAGATGCTTTCTGCGGCACAAAGGATTCCTTGCCTGAGGCCCCTGGCTTCCCCCACTTGCAGTAACCAAACAGGGAGTCCAGAGCTGGAGCTAACCTGAGCTCTTCCTTGCAGCCCAGCTGCTCACAGCTGTTGCAGCTTCCTGCCTGTGAAGGTGAGACCCACATCTGGCCCCTGCATGGCCAGCAGGGCCTCCCCCATTTGACTGAGAGAGGGCAGGAACATCCCTGCAGATCTCAGAGCTACTTTCCCTTATGAAAGGGATGGGGAGGGGGCAGGACAAGCCTAGGAGCAGCCTGCTGCCACACCAGTGTGCGTGTGGAGACTGAGAGCACAGGAGAGCAGGAGGCATCTTCCTGCATTTGCACAGTTGGCAGAGCCCCGAGCTGAGGGGCCAGGAGGGTAATGCCAAATTGTAGAGTTGTCCCAGGAGCTGGAAGCAAGAAAAGCACCCAGCTGTTGAGGCTGGACCATTCTGCACAGAACTTAYGCATGTTCACCTGCTTGGATAAAAGCTACCCATCACAATTTTTATATTGCTTCTGCTCACATCTGCTCTTCAGCTTTGTAGCCTGATCTTGTTTTTTTTCTTTTTCCTGAGGTGGTACAGGTTAAAAAGAATTCAGAATGGTGTTGGCACATTAAATATTCAGATAGTCTCTTGTTCTGGCTCAAGTGTGATGTCTTAAAACATGGAATACAAAGTCATAGTTACATTCAAGGTTAAACTGCTAAAATGTGTATTTGTTTTCTTTTGATTGACTGGTAGTATTTGTAAAATACAGAGTAGAAAGGAGCGGAATAAGTAAAAGCTGTGTTCCTAGAGAAAACATGCACATGCACAGTGTGACTCCCCTTACAGGTTCATGTGTAAGAGGCTGACCATGCCCGTGGTCTTTGGTCTCCTCTGTATTCTCCTGCATAGTATATCTATCATGTTTTCCAAATTAGAGGAACCCAGTTACTCTCTTAGGGGAGCATCAGGGAAAGAGCATGGCATTCAGTACTTTCAGAGTATTCAGATCAAATTAATTCTAGAGGGTTGCTGTGAGATGACCATGCACTGCCGATCATTTTGGTGTGTTTTCTGTGCTATATCAGTTTGAATAAATCAGCCGCATTATCCTTGCTTGAGGAGATACTTGCTTCCTAGAGACAGGCAGCCAAATGGCAGGAACTTTTTCCTGAAATAGATTATTATGTTCCATTCAAAAACATGTAAAATGACAGGGAAAATTATTCATTACACTCACCTGGGTATCACAAGAATCTTTTGATCCATTACATCTCTGTAACTCAGAATACAGAGAAGCTTTCGGAAGTAAAAAACAAAATAAAGTAGTGCTGCTGTATGTGCTACTTTATCAATGTCCAGCTCTCTTAAAGGATGATAGTATCTATTAGAAAGATGGAGTCCTAATGACACCCACTATGCTCTACAATTTATTCTACTTTGACCTCTCAGATGGAAAGGTCTTGAAGAGCTTCACTCATTCAGTGTTACAGTGGCATTAGGGGAGTTTGTATTATACAAATGTCACTCACTGCAAACCTGTGCAGCAGGTGTGGAATGGAAAGTACATGTTTAAGGATACACACCAGCAAAAAGTTGGATATATGAAGACATACTTGCTTACATGGTTGCTAAATCCCACAGCAAATAGTGTGAAATAAGATACAGTGTGTTGTTCCACATCTTTCACCTGTGAGCTACAGGATTGTCAACTGAGCACTGCTAATAACAGTCTCAACCTCCCCTTTCAAACTACTCCATGTGTAGCTTGCTCTGGCATGATACTGAAACATCTTTCCCAAGGCAAGGTGAAGGTTTTATAAGCTGAATCATTGGCAGAATTACTTGTTTTCAAGTCATTTAGCTCTTCACCTATTCGGTCCTCTGCATACAGTCTGGAAGGGAGCATGGGAGTTTTTAACTCCTTGCTCTGTAAGACAGTATCAATGAAGGAAGACTGTGAGGATGCTGGGTGCAGAGAGGAACGCTTGTCAAAGCTGTGCCCACTGAAAGTCCTGTAGTCTTTGC
>NW_020448263.1:0-2375 GCF_003343035.1 Apteryx rowi
CTGAACATGAGAAAAAACTTCTTTGCTGTGAGGGTGACAGAGCACTGGCACAGGTTGCCCAGAGAGGTTGTGGAGTCTCCTTCTCTGGAGATATTCAAAACCTGCCTGGACGCAATCCTGTGCAATGTGCTCTAGGTGACCCAGCTTGAGCAGGGGGGTTGGACTAGATGATCTCCAGAGGTCCCTTCCAACCTCAACCATTCTGTGATTCTGTGATTCTTTTAAAATACAGATTCAAATCATTTATGCATATCACTGCCRATAGTTATAATGTGACTAGATAATACTTGTGCAACACCTTGAAAATCCACTCTAAAACCAACAGGTATTAGGTGCTGTGAGGACACGCAACACCACAAACCAGGTGCAGCATCAGAGTCCCCCTACACAACAGCACCACCATGACCACTGTGACGGTGACTGCAAAGACACTTGTGCAGGACCAAGACATCGCGGGCAGGAGTGTCCCACCTGCAGGCCACCYGCCGGGGCCAGACACAGGTGTTCAGCACAGAGACCTGGGTACACATAACTCCTTTACAGCACTGTGCTCAGACCTGCCCAAACTGTTCTCATGCATCAGAACTGTACGCTTTTTTTTCCAAACTAAAGGCAATTTTTTTAATGCATGTTACTCTAAACAGCTGTCCTTACCAACATGAAAGATGCCTCCAAAATACAAACCACTCTTTGTTACTGTAGATACCCTTTTATTAAATGCCTGAAAGATATACCTACCCAGGTTCAAATGCCAAGTAATCAAATAAAAACTCTGTTGAAGAACAGTACTGTAGCATCACATGAAACTGCACTGAATTTAAACTTAACTAGAAGCTCCACAATGCAAAGCTACAATCCTCTGTGATCAGGAATCAAACCAAAAACAAAAGAAAGGCTTGACTACTTTAAAATGCTAGATGCACACCAACTTGGAAAAAAAAAAACCTCACGCTTTTGCATTTGCAGTCTGAAAAAGATGTGCCGTGCTGCACAGTTTGACAATCCACAGGCCTTGAGATTACAAAAAATGACAGGTAGAGTAACCCTTACGTGCCCAAAGCATCCGACACCTTTGCCTGCAGCCAGTGAAAACACAGGGACCCACCTAGCTCTGCAGACCAGAGCCCGTGCTCTACGCCTGGGATACAATTAGGTAACTCTGCACGGGAAATCTTACCTATCTTACATGTTTCAATGGTAGTTATCAAGTCATAACTGGCTAAGTAGCCATCTCCCCCTTAATTAGCATGAACAGCTAAAGGTCAGATCCCATTGCCCACCGTCTCGCAGCAGGTTTTTTGTCACTGACACTGGTACTCCCAAAAGGATTTTGAAATCATCAACTTCTAACTAACTTAAAATTCAAGCACCTAGATGAAATACATTTAGCTAATTCTGAGTAACTTTTGATCATAAGTCTTAATACAATTTTGAAAACTGATAAAAATCCTCTTTGCATCTTTTAACTCTGAACAGCAATGCGTCTGAAGTCATCACCCAAGCGCTGACATAGCATCCCAGCTGGCGGAGGCTGAGATCTTTTATATCCCAAAATAGGACAGTTGCAGGGAAGATCTGGGGGACTCGTTCAGGGTGAGAGGCAGGCTTGGCCCTTAAAAATTGTCTTTTGCAACCTTGTATCACAACAGCGTCTAATGTGTCTTTGAATCCCAGACCACTGTGTAAGGTAATGATTTTGTGAGGAGCTCTGCATCATACTGAAACAATGGATGTGTTTTGTTAATTGATCTAGTAACGGTTATTTATAACGGAAGGAACTGTCCGAAAAGGAAATGGAAATAAATGGAAAAGGCTGCCTTCCAACCGCGATCCAAAAGCACCAAAAGCCACTACTAAACAGTTAACTGGGAAAGCTAACCACCACAAACAGGAAGGAGAATTTCTTCAAACACACAGAGTTTACAGTTACAAAGGGCTGCGCATAATCAACTTCCAAAGCAATCGCTATCAAGAAACAATGCTACATTCTTTGAATACATTTGTCCACTTGGTATGATATCTGCAGCCCAACATCGAAGACATCCAAGTTAAATGAATAAATATTTGCATTGCTAAGTTGGATTTGTCTTGGAATCTGATCGCTCCTCATGTGGTTTTGACACATCTGTGTTGTCAAATAAATCACAGATCGCTGGGTATGCACATGAAAAATAATTTGTCTATCTTGTTAGAAGCCATTGCATACTTAAGTTTATGAGGTGTGAAGCTGGGAGGGGAAACTTTTACATGCCCGGGACAACTATATATGGAGTTCATCGAGGGAACATCAAACACAGGAGTTCACCCTGCCAACGCAACAGGGCAGCGCGCACAACCTCACGGCCCTGCCTCTCCCCGAAATCCCGGCGGCGCCG
>NW_020448263.1:3186-10472 GCF_003343035.1 Apteryx rowi
CCCGGGGCGCCCCCCGCCCTGCGGCTCAGCCCCCCGCCCCGCGGCCCGACGGCGGCACCGGGGGGCTCATGGCGGCGGCCCGTGTGCCGCGCTGGGGCTGCTCCAGGGCTGCTGCCGCCGCCGCGGTCACTTCGCTGGGAGGGAGGGAGAGGGAGGGAGCGAGGGAGGGAAAAAAAAAAAGTTACGAGCGAAAAGGGGAGGGAAGGAGGCAGCAGCGAAAGCTTTTATCTCGGCTCGCCGCAGCCTGCCAGAGTCACTCCCCCCTCGGCGGCGATGCGCACGGGATCCGCTCGCCGCCCCCCGTCGGGTGCCGGGCGGCGCCGGCGGAGCGGGGCCAGGTGCCGCCCGGGCGCGCAGCTCGGGCGGGCCGCGCCGCGCCGCGGGAGCCGCGCTTGCGCTGAGCGGTGGCTTTGAGGTTTGGGGTTCGGGGGGGTCGTGTGAAGGGGAACGATTGTTCCTGGGAGCGATTCTTGTCCCCAAAGGTGGGTCAGCCGGCGCATCCCTCGCCCGCCGGGGCCGGCAGGTGTGCAGCGCGGGCGCAGGGCAGGTGGAGGTGGCCCTCCGGGTCCTCCTGGGCGTCAGGGAGAGCTGCTGCCTCCGGGAACAGGTTACGGCAACAGGGAAGCACGCGCAGCATACAGTGCGCACCTGTGGTGCTTGCCGGGACCAGGTCTGCAACAGGTCTGCAACCAGCAAATCTCTTCTGACCTGAGTCTTGCTTTCCATCCTATGTCTGTTTGAAAACATGGTCTTATTTCATTTAACCACAAGAAACACCTAATTTTGAGCGCATTCTCAGCTTCCTCTATCTGACAGTCTGCACAAAACAGCCTCGCATGGAGGAGTGTGGATGTGAGTCCCACACACAGCCCGGATAACAGCTAACCAAGACAAGAGACCTGTAACTGCTCTGCCAGGTAGGTCACAGCAGCATAAAAAAAGCCTGGGATCAATAAAGCTAAGCTTCCTCAAGACAAATAACTGAACTTGCCCAATCCTCTACGGAGACTTTCTCTGCTGTCTCTCAAAGTATAGACAAGGAAACCTTTATCAGGAGAAAGGAACAAACTTAGGGAAGCCAGAAACTTAGAGACTAACACGGGAACAGAATGGCTGCAGAGGAAGAACACCATACAGCCCTACGAAATCTGGCAGCCATCCAGCCAGCTCCTTCCCCACCTGGAGTGGAGGAAACAGCCCCTCAGCCACAGGATCTGACTCCTGCCCCCGACTCCCAGTTGGGAATACTAAGTCCTCCCCTTGCTGGAAACGATTCAACGGTGATGCTTGTAAGGTTCTTTCTAGAGGCCCCACACCATCATTTAATTAATGTTTCAACATTATTAAGCCCCAGCTAACCATTAGCTTCATGGGTGAGTTCAGATCTGTTGCTCTCATTTTGTCACCATGGAGTAGAGCCATTACATTTTTTGAGATGAAAAGCAAAACACAGAAACCCAAATCCTGTTTTGCTTCCAGACTTATACTTTTATTTATGGAGAGAGTGGAAGAGGCCTGGGGAAAGACCAGCCAAGAGCTCCAGTGCAAGTCTTGAATCTCCCTTGCCTCAGATGGAATCACCATTTGACTACTGACTGCCTGAGGACTAAGCATCCTTATTTTGACCAAAGAAACCAGCACCTGCACAGTCTTCCCAAAAGTGTAATAGAGAACTCTTTAAATTCTTTAGAAGATTAGCTACTTCGAAAAAAAAAACAGAGCATAACACAAGAGTTATTTCTCCCTCATGGTACACTTTCTGCTCACTACCTCAAAACTTGAGCTGTGGTGTCCTCCCAAGCGCCCTGGAGCCCGTTCAGGTAAGTGCTCCAAGGCAGCACTTCTTTAGTTTGATCAATAGAGGGAGTAGACAGTACTTTCCTTTGTGCCATTACTCTTAAAGTTTATAAACAGAAGCAGCATGCTAGCGCATCCACCTTCAAAGGCAGCTGTTCTTGCTTTATGTAATGTTTCCAAATGCTTTTTCCCCCCATTTTTTAATATCTGAAAAGGAGCTTTTCCCACTTGTTTTAATAAACTGTTCTATTGCTCAATTCCAAACTGCTAGTTCCTCTACAGTTAAGGTTGCAGCTGTTTCTGTTTAAAGCTTCATTTTGCCTTCTCATTAATGCCCTCAGTAGGTCTCATGCTTGASACTAAAAAGAAGGTCTAAAGCATAAAACAATTATCTGAGTTTGTTTCTGGACTTCTGTGCCCATCCTARCAGCTTGGTTGAGAGAAACACATCCACAACACAGCTTTACGGAAGTGTGATTCCAAATATTAACTTTTTTCCTCTACAAATGTATCAGCAGAACATAAAGGGGCAGAAAGACATGAGAATATAATGCCGAGGGAGATATTCAGAGCTATGGTCATATGAGGAGCAGAGACAGCAGTCATGCCTGCCTCCAAAATCCACTGGAAATTTTTCCTGACATTCTCAGTAAGGTGCATTGCCTACTTTGAAAAGCTGATACTCTTGGGCACAGCCAGCCTCCAGCAGGCAAAACTCCAGATGCAGACTCAGATTCTTACAACAATGCATATGACCTGTGAAAGGAGACAGAAAAGATCAGATAAATACAATGATATGAGCATATGTCAGCTTACGAATAATGATTATTACAAATGAAGTGGATGCAAGCTGTCCTCATTTCCACCTACCTCAGTCCAGGTCTTATTACCCAGTTGGTTTCCTCCATGAGAGCCCTCACAAAAAATTTGAGGATAGGTTTCATGAGACAGAGACCTGGAGAATCACAGCTGATAGATTCAGTGAGTAAAGCCAGTGCATGCACCAACATGCTTTGACAAGAACACATTAAAAGCTTAATGCAGACAACTTGTAGTATTCATCTTTGCTACTTTCTCTATCTTTCTGATGCAACAGCAATACAGACATTTCTGATTATTTTTCTAAAGCTGCTGTTTAATTAACAGCATTAACAGCATTTTGGTAAAAACTGGCACCACCATCCATGCACCCAGACTGCAGGGTTCTGGGCAGCGTACAAACACAGAACAAAAAGACAGTCCCAGTCCCCAAACCTTAGCACTAACTTCCAGACAAAAGCTATCAGCTGTGTAGCTATAGGTACAGAAACAGTGAGACARTACTGGCAAATCTGATACTGTTCCTCAGTCCTTCTCTTCTGAAGCCATTATCAGCAAAGCTGCTTCTGTAAGAGCTGCCCATAAGGTTGCAATAGCAGTCAAGAAGTTTTATAGTCTTTCAAAGAGTTGTGATTAGCAAAACAGACAGTGGAGAGTGCTGACTTCTGGAGTCGGAAAGGCTCTTTAACACAGTTTACATTGCCATATTTTTTACAATGAAAGCTTAAATTCTATGAAGATTTTTATTCTCTGTTCTGTCTCATTGCCTGTCACTCCCTTTATGCAACAGTCAGTTAATTTATTGGAACATGAAAGATCTCTCCTCAACTTTTCAAGACTGTGTTTTTAAGGTTCAYAACAGTAATACCGATCAATAATACAGTAAGAATTCAGAAATATTTTAAGGAATGAATGCAGTTGATAATTATGACTTTGCAGTCATCAGTTTTACTCTGAAGTATCTTCAGTCCTAGCACAAAAAGTAGGAACATAGAAACATTCCCTCGGCATACAGGGCTGGTGTGAGGAAAGTCAAGGCTCAGCTGTTGTTGAAATGGGCAAAGGATGTCAAGGGCAAAAAGAAGAGCTTCAACCGCTCCATTATCAGTAAAAGAATAAAAAAGGAAGATGTGGGACCTCTGCTGTAAGGAGCAGGTGACTTAGTGACAATGGATACTGATAAGGCTGAGGTATTTGCTGCCTTCCTTGTCTTGATCTTCACTGACAAGGTCTCCCAGGCTTTTATGCTTCAAGGAGAAGAGGATCTGCCAGTCATGGAAAAGGATTGAGTCGGGGATCTCTTGAGGAATCCCAACCGATACAAGTCCATGGGACCAGATGGGATGCATCTGGGGGTAGGGTGTTCAGAGAGCTGGCTGATGTCACTGTAAGGCCAATTTTTATCATCTTTGAAAGGTCATGGAGATTGGGAGAGGTCCTCAGTGACTGAAGAAAGCCAATATTGCACCTATCTTCAAAAAGAGCGTGAAGGACAATCCAAGGAGCTACAGGCTGGTGAGCTTCACTTTAGTTCTTGAGCAAATAACAAAGCAAGTCCTCATGGAAGCCATTTCTGGGCACATGGAGGATAAGGTGGTGACTGGGAAGATCCAGCATGGATTTACCAAGGGTAAATCATACCGACCCAACCTGATTGCCTGCCTAGATCTATGGATGAGGAGAGAACAGTGGAGCAGGCTTTTCATGTGGTCTCCCACAGCATCCCTGCAGACAAGTTGAAACATTACAGTCTAGATGGGTGGACAACTAGATCAATGAAAAACTGGCTGGATCATAGCAATTAACGGTTCATACTCTACCTGGAAGCTGGTTACAAGTGGAGTTACTCAGAAGTCTATCTCGAGACCTGTCCTGTTCAGTATCTTTTAGTAATAGCCTGCAGGAGAAAATGAATGCACTCTCATCCAGTTTGTAGACAGCATCCAATGAGGGTGTACAGTCAAYACACTCCAGGGCAGGGCTGCCATTCAGAGGAACCTAGACAGCCAGAGAAATGAGCCAACACAAATGTTATGAAATTCAACAAGTCATGCCCTTGCAGGCCAATGCCCTACATTGGTCCAGGCTAGGGACTGATGAGCCAGGGAGCAGCTCTGCTGAGAAAGACCTGGGTATCCTGGTGGCCAATAGGCCAAACATGAGCCAGCAGCAAGCCCCAGCAGGGATGAAGGCTAACAGCATCCTGAACTGTATCAACAGAAGCGTAGTCGAGGGGAAGTGGTTATTCTCTTTTACACCACATTCAACAGACCTCATCTGGAATAGCTTTCATGCCCCTAGTACAAGAAGAAATGTGATAAACTTCAGCAAGTTCAGTGGAGGGCCACCAAGACGGTTGGTGGCTGAAGCACTTGCCTTGTGAAGAGATGCTGGGGGAGCTGGGCTTGTTCAGCCTGGAGAAGGGAAACCTAGTAGCAGCCTTCCAGTACCTACAAGATTATCTAGAAGATGGAACTGGGCTCGGTACTGAAGTGCAGAGCAAGTGGATGAGAGACGGTGGTCCTAAATTGAATCAGGACTAGGTCTAAGTCCTGCTGAAAAAAAAAAAAAATTACTGAGGATTAATTATAAAGCACTGGAACAGGTTGCCCAGAGAGTTTGTAGAATCTCCATCGTTGGAGGTCTTCAAGACCTAGCCGGGCAAAGCCCGGAGCAACCTGGTCTGAATTCAGTTTTGACCATGCTTTGAGCAGGAGGTCAGACTAGAGACCTCCTGAGGTTCCTTCCAGCTTGAATGACTCTGTGGTTCTAATCAAATGAGAGTTCTGGATTAAAGCCAAGAAAATTTCAACCTTCAGAAACTTTTCAGAGATTTCATATAAATGTGTATCACATATCTTAATAGCAAGCTCATGGCCAACTCAGTAAAAGCATTCAGGCAAGTTTTAGAGGAATTATTGTGTTACTGTACTTTTCACAATCCCTGGTGTAACTAATACTCCATTAATCTCGAATTAGAAAGAGATAATGGACAGAATTTAAAATCAAAATATTTAAAAGTTAATCACAGAGTTGCACCTGTTTGGGTAGAAATTATTTAAAATATACTTTTGATCAAAAATATGAGTGCATTCATCTCAAGAATTAAGCAAAAACTGTATTTCTCCTTCTGAACAAAATCTCTGAAAATAAATGTGATTTAGAAAATAAGAGCATCTTACTACTCTATTATTTATTTAATTACTTAATAATTTAATAATTATTGTTTAATTTATTAAACATAATAAAAATGGGAATATACCTTACTTGTTTTTTGCACAAGAATTTCTAACTTTTTAATTCCTGGGATTTGATTTGGGCAATGGGAAGACTTGCATCTAAAATTTAGCTTTTCTAGTCTTCAGGCGAAGAGTTGTTATGTTTTTTACAGAACTTTTGTCTACATTATGGTGTAAGTGATCTATCCATAGGCATTTTAGCATAACTTTTAAAGCTACTCCTCCTCCAGATGAACTTCTGCAAGACTGTTTGCAGAACCTTGTGGCAGCTGGTGTGTGAGTGAGTCTATGCAAAAAGCCAGGACCCTGTAAGCAAATTTTGCTTTTATTGTGTTTGACCTACACATGGATGGTGACCAAGTATTGTGATGGCCTGGTCCTGTTCCTATAGAGGCCAGTGTGTGTTTTGCCAGGGGCATAGATAAGATTGTATGGCTGTGCCATGCTAATACCAAAGAAGTTCTGAAATGACTAGAAAGGAAATTGCCTGAAGGGCTGTGTCTGTCTGCAGACAGCAGACGGTCCTCATATTCCCCGATTCCTTACCTGGCATGGGAGTCTGCAGGTCAGTTGGTGAGACACACTGAAGTGTGTTAGCAAATGTTTGCTCAGATTAGGTGCTCACTCCTCACCTAGGACAGCTTTGTCTGTATGATATCACTCTTAAAAAATGCCCGTTTTCTATAAAGAGAGATACTCATTTATACAGAAAGGGAAAAACAGTGGAATATAATTACTCTGAGCTCTCCTCTAAATGTTTACTATAGTGAAGCAGCAATAATTACATGAGTAACTGTTACCCTATTCCTCCTACACTGTATTTTATAGGCTCCAGGAAACCCAGCGTTTAAATGCCATAGCATTTAAACAGTATACGCCTATCAGAAATCCCTGAGACAACATACTCTGTATCTTTCTCTGCAATTTTATCAAATACAAGGCCACCTGTAACTTATGCCTAGTTTTGACACTGCTGATGTAATATTTTGGCGTATATGCTGAATCTATGTCCTTCACTAACTTCTGAAACCAAGAGATTTTTCTCCGTAGGTCAAAGCCTTTATAGGTCAAGTCTTTATAGGACTTCCAGCAGTCTGCTGTACACATCAGACACTCACGTGAGGCATTCAGGTGAAAACACCAACGGGAAACTACCTAAAAACCCTGGAAAACGCTGGCGTGCAACCGGGCACCGAGGCTTCCCCCGCGGCGGACAAGGCGCCCCAGGTGACCGCGCACGCTGCGGGGCTGCCGCCCGGGCGGCGAGCGGCGCTGAGCCGGGGGGATCCGGGCCGCGGGGCGGGCGGCCGGCCTTCAGGGGGCCCAGCGAGGGAGAGAGTCTGTGTGTGGGTGTGTCTGTGCGTCCCGAGGGCCGCGCCGGGCCTAGACCGCACCGCGAGCGCCGCTGCCGCAGCGCGGCGGCGGGTCCGG
>NW_020448263.1:10832-55582 GCF_003343035.1 Apteryx rowi
GGAACCGCGGGCCCCCTGACGCTGGGCACGGCCCTCGCCGGGCGCAGAGAGGAGGGGAGGTCGCGGAGCCCCCGCGACCGCAGCGGGGTCGCCGAGACCCGATGGGTCCTCGGAGCGGTGGCGCCCGGCTCGCGGCTCGGCCTCCCGGGCCTAGAGGCGCTGGCGGCGGCGGCCGGGCCTAGAGGCGGCTCCCCGCCCTGGGCGGCGCCCTCGCTGCTCCAGGTGCCGGCGGCGGCCCAGCCGGCGCCGCGGCGGGAGGGCAGCGACCTGCCCGGCTGCGCGCCGGCCGCCCTGGCCGTGCTGCGGCTCCAGCCGGGCGCCGAGGGCTCGGCGCGGGCGGCGGCGGCGGCGGAGGCGGCGGCCACCCCCTACGTGGGGCTGCGGCGGCCGCTGGGCTACCAGCTGGCCAAGGCCACCAAGGAGCGGATCTGGCGGGGGGAGTTCATTGACCTCTTCTCCTTGCTCCACACAGAGCTGGCCCCCGAGCGCGGCCCGCGCCCGGGGGACACGCTGGACCAGTGGGTCTCTGCCTTTCTGGTGTATGCCAGCGTGCTGTGCGAGAAGCACCCGGCCCGCTGCGGGGCCATGTTCAAGTACCTGGACACCATCCGCAAGCTGCACGCCACTTACGGGGGCACCTCGTGGATGAGCTACGACGAGGACTTCCGGCGGCGGGCAGCCAAGGACCCGACCCTGCCATGGGGCGACGTGGACCTGGACCTGTGGATGAAGTGGATGGCACCCCTCAAGTCGCTCATCAGCAGGCATCAGCATGCCGAGAGCGAGCAGCAGGCCCCGCCGCCGCCCCCGCCAGCCCCGCAGCCACCCCAGAGTCCCAAGCAGGAGGAGAAAAGCCAGGTGTGATGGGCCTGCAGCCGTGGCAGCGCGCGTTTCCCCGGTGCCCCCTCGGAGGGGGTGAGGAAGCCAGGCGGGCACACTTGGGGGATGCCTGCAAGCTGCTCGGCTGCTCCCCTGTCGCCGCACTGGCCCACGCAAACCGGAGGGCATTTCGCGAGGCCCAGCACCGTACCTGCCCCAGCATGGCACCTGTGTCTGACTGGCCGTGGTTGGGAGGTGTGGGCGTCCCCGGAGAAAAGGGTGCTCCCTCAGAAAATAGGTGTTTGTATTCTTTTGTTCTAGCCATCAAAAAATTAGGAAACCAGATAATTCCCTCCCCCAGTAGATAGTTGCATCTTCCTTAAGACATCAGAAGAAAGAGTTTTTTTTTCCTTTTTCTTTGAGTTGTCTTAAAAAGAACTAAACTTTCTCAGCAGCAGAATCATCCATATGTAAGACAAAGAGGACACACTTCCCTGTTACTCTGGGAGCATTTGGTAATTGCAGGCCTTGTGGGAGGCCAGAAAAATTGATGTAAATAACGACAAACTTCAATTTGGATGGCCGCAGCTTGCAAATTTACTATGATTTGAAGATTTATGTCTACTTTGGGACTCAGTAGATTTGATCTGTAGGTTCTGGCCTATTTTGTGGGAAAGGATGATGGGTGTGATTAGGGGAAGCAGGGAAGATCTTGTGTACATTAAGGATTTGCTTTTATTACAGGCATYAAGTGTCACTGGATTGGCGTAACCCCTAATGTACACAGGCAGATCTATTTCCACTGCTTGAGCAGTGACAGCGAGCTCCACTGATACAAATAGCTGCCTGTCTGTATTAGGGATTGCAGTGTTTCTCATATACTGGTGGCTGTAATCTATCAAATCCCCAGTGTAAAAAGTGCTGAACGCTAAATGGTGATTTTCATGCCATCTGAATGATGCTTGAAAGATCCACTTATATTGGCTCTATTTATTTTTAAGTAATATTTTAGGATCATAGAAAGCTGAAGAATCTTTGCATTCCTGAAAGACTTTTGCTATCCCATCAGATACTGTACTTCACAGTGAATGTCAGCACAGAGGAGTGGTTAAGTTGTTGGACTGCATTAGTTTGATCTGAAAAGAGAGGGCTTTTTCAGGGGATCTGCAAGTGTTTCCTGTGTCACACCAAATCTTGACTTTTGTACCTATCAAAATTGGCTTTTCTKAGCCCACCTGCAAAAAAGAATGGAAACGGGCACCATATAATGAGTGCTATAATAGCTCCCAGTGCAGGCATTATAGTTTTGGTGCGTTCTGTGACTGATATTCTAGCTTTATGTAATTTGTTCTGATATCTCTGTTTAGATTTCTCCRTTCTCAAGAACAACAGGTCAGTTTTCATTTTACTACAGATTTTACGTGAGCACCAGACGGGCAATGTCTCATACATCGCATCTGAGACTGGATCTTCAGCTTGTAATGTTAACCAGACTTGTAACTTTCATGATAGCTGTTCTGACAGTACAGACCTTTGGATGGTTGTCTGCTTAGGCACTAAAGGTCTTGATCCTCAGTGGTTTAATGGAAAATTTCCAACTGATTTAAGTAGTAGGATAGATTTTCCCCATGTCTGAAAGAAGCAACCAGAGCTGCTTGAAGAAAAGTTCTGTGTGTTTATTTTTAACTAGATAATTTATAAAATACCAAAATAAACTTAGTTTAATGGTTTATCTGAATATAAAAATTGTAGTGCTTTAGAAGCACAATAAAAGTAAAAGCTATGTACTTGTTCAATGTGGATTCACTACCTTTCCATTAATATAGAGCAGTTTTTACTGATATCACTTACATTGTATTTTATAACTGTTTAAAAAAGAAAAATGTCCTTAACTGAAATAATTGTCTGAGCAGCTGTTAAATGTACATGTGGCCTAGGATAAAGCATGAGGTTATCATTGGCAAGGTAGCAGCAAGGAAATGTTGCTCTTCTAAAGGTGACCTGTTCTCCCCCCTTCCCCCCCCCCCGCCAAGCTGTGACTTTGCTGTTTGAGAATAAGAACTAGAGATTTAAAATGGGAGAGAACAGGCTTTTATACTCAGTAGGCTATGACTAGAACCTAAGTTTTTCCACTTTCATATGATCAAGAGGAAGAGATGTTTTACAGAGACCTTTTTTCTTCTAGATTGTTTGTTTAAATTGATTTTTCTTTTCCTCTCTCATAAAATCAGAGGACAGCATTAGGCAATCTGACTCAATTTCCTCTCTCTCAATTGAAGGCTCCTTAAATTTCAGCATATTGTAAGAGCCTGTGTCTCTCTAGTTCTGCAGTTCTACAGAAGGTCAATCGGAACAACAACAAAAAACATCAAGAAAAGCAAAGCAATGTGTTAGAGTCTGGCTGTCCTTTCTAAGGAAGCAATAAAGATCTATGACTTTGTTTGCACAGAATGAAGTGAGAAACCCTGGTTTCAGATTGAATGCAATAATCAGCACATACGTAAGATAGCTGAGGCTCATTCCTGCAAATTTATGTCTCGCTTAACTTCAGGCAATTCTCAGTTTCTTTTTTTCTTTTTTTTTCAGACACCATGAAAACAGAAGGCCAGCTGGAAGGGCAGTCAGACTAAGTGGGTGAGTTTATATATAAAACTAACTAACTTTGGACTTTAAATATTTGCAGATTTGTTAAATACAGAATTTCTTATTGGTGCCAACAGCCTGACTCCGTTGGTGTTTAAGTGGAGCTCTGGTATTCTAGTGCATTCTTTTACCTCTGCTTCTGTTGCATTGCAAGCTGTGCTAGAGAAGACATAGGAAATTCATTTTACCCAATCATCAATTGTAACAATGGACTACAAACCTGCAGAGCAAGCCAGTTTGCTGGAAAACAGGAATTCCTGCAGCGCAGCACTTGTCACAGACTATCCAAAGAGGGCAAAGATTCAGGAAGGTGAATAAATTGAACATTGGTTGAATGAGGTCAGGACAGTCTCCCGGAGGAGAACCCTACCCTAAAATACTACTTTGAAAGTATAAGGCAATTTAATGCGCAGATTAACCCTTCTTATTTGAGCAAACTTGTGTGCAATCCTGGATCTTTGCAGATCACAACCGGACACTTCAAAAATCTATGTATTATATCTGTTCAAAAAAATAAATCGTAACTTGTCTTGTTACAGCTGTTAATTTTACCATTTCATTGAGAATATCTTCAACGTAAATGTATCTCTGACTTGAAACAGTATCCTACATTTGGTATATCTCAAGTTGTTGACAGAATTATTCTGTGAGGCTCAATATTGCCTCTACACTCTTCTCTGAAAAATGCATTAACCATTGCTGTCATAGCCAGAAGTCAGTTGTAGCCCAACTGTGCATTACAGAGTTCTTGGCCAAGTATGATATTGACCTAAATTATTCTTCTGTTTTTATCCTCGTAGAATCCATCCTGAGCATCAGACTAACCTTTGTAGTCTGGTGCTCATGAAAATCAGGCTGGCTGGTTCATGGTTTAATCATTTTACAACTTCTCAGTATTTTGTTTTCTTTTCCTTTCCCCTTGCATACTAGGGAGTATGATCAAGGTAATACTATGATCCAGTAACACGCATGATGGTAAGCGCATGCGTTTAGTTTCAGGAAAAAGACTGCCATTATCTGCTCTCCTTTCCCTTTTCTTGATGGTTTCAATAATACACATAACATGAAGTGTTTGTAAATTGATATTAAAATGTTTGTGACTTCACCTAAATAAATTTTATATATAAATGCTGTTCTTAATCTTAGCCTTTTCTCCCCTGCTTGTTCTTATATTGCCACTTCCCATTTCATAATTACTTTTTTCCATCAGCTGACCTTTTCAAAAGCTTTTGTTTTTCAGTTATGAAAGCGCAACAGAATCTTAACCATCAACAGAAAACAAATAGGCCTTTGAAATGGGCCTTCAGTATTTTCTGTAAAGGCTTGATAATATTTTAACTGTAGTTGTCGTAGCTCATTCATCTTTGCCAGTCATTTAGACAACGGTAGGTATCAGGCCTTAATCTGTCTTGGAACTGAAAATGTAATGCCTGCTGTATCAAATTACCAGTATTTTTATGGCCCCAAAACTGGGWCTCTGATCCAGTGAATACTGAGATATTTGCAATCGATAGGGTAGAATACAGAGCAATTTACAGGTGGAAGTGCAAGTAATAAAAATGTCTTTCGTTGTTGAACAGGTGCTGAAGCTCAGTATCAGATCACTCATACCGTCTTTCTCTTGTCCTGTTTTCTTCATCAGAATTCTGTTCTTCAGTAGTCCAAGCTGTGTCTCTTCACCGTCGTTGCTACAGATTAATCATCACAGGCATCTCCTGAGGAAATTCTGTAATAGTGACAGGATACGGGGGGAGCGGGGGAAGAAGGGATGAGTAGGCACTGGTCTCCTCAGTCCCAGTGATGAGTTGCACAAGTGCAGGGCTTAACCTTCTGACTCCCAGATGCAAAGTGGCAACAGTTTCGGGTTTCCTGTCCTGTTTGGGAGTAGTATACCCAGCTGGAGTCTGAAACACTTCCTAATGTTCTTTGCTGAGTCCTTCTGCCAAGAATTTTCTGGGTTTGTTTGTTACTTTCTAGTCTTCACACAGTCTGGTGCCCTTCCTGGCACTCTGTCACCTCCCAGTTTCCCTGTGGCTGCTGATGTTAGACTGGACCACCCTGTCATCTTTGTCTGCTGTAGACAATTGCCAGGGTTCTGCTTTGCTCTCTAATGTCAGTGGCTGCTTTAACACTGCCGCCTGCTTTCATAAAGAAACTCACTTTTCAAATTATTAGCAGTGGTGTTTTTGAGAAATGTGGGACTTCCTCTCTTGCTCTTTTTTTTGTTTTGTTTTGTTTTCTTYCTTCCTTCTCTTCCCTCTTCTTCACAAACGGCCTTTGTCACTGTCTTTGAGCCACCCAGTCACTGCGGTACTTGTGCTTCCCTGCTTTGGAAGCACATGTGCTTTCCCACTCACTGTTGTGCTGCAAGTTTCTGCATGAAATTTCTTTGGCTCTTAATTTATCATTGAAAGTGTTCAACTTCAATGGGTTTCTTCTTTTTCAAAGTTAGTTACTGAGTGGATTTGCGTATGTCAATGTCRTTGGATGAATCTTGCCCTTGCAGCTACTGAAGTTGCCACGTCCTTGTTGCGTAGATGTGCTGGTTGTGTTGAAAGAGTGGTGCAGAATTACATATCCTCTGTTCATCGTTGATTTATGAGTAGATTCGTTTTGGCGGTTATAAGCTAAGCTTGCTGTCACGTRCATACTGTGACAGACAGAATGGAGTTAATGAAGGTGCAAGCTCTCTGAAAGCAGACATTGAGGATAACCGTTTAACTATGTGATGAGTGAAGATATACCACACTGTAGGTGAGAGGCTTAGAGTGGAAATGAACCATGATTCTTTTATTCRTACGATAACTGTGATCTGTAGTGGAAATCAGTGATCTACATTTTTTTTTTTTTTAATCCTGATTATTTCTGTAAGTCGTAGGATGTTCTCTCTTCAGTGTTATTGCAATTTCATATTGTTTTCTCAAAAATAAAAAATGTTGATCATCTACACTAAGTTGCAGCAAAGTTTTTCACCAAGTCTGATGGAATTTCCAGTTGGGGATACTTCTAAAATGCATGGGAGCTGATTTGCTTGGGGGGCTGGGGGGTGGGGAAGGGCAGTATGTTATGGAAAATTAGTTTTCTATCAGTTGACTAGAATCAAGCGGTGCGCAATATTTTTCTTCAGATAAGTTCACTGTTACAGATTGCTAGCAAGACAGCAGATTTGCTTTCACAGATATGCTATTCCATGTGCTGGGTTGATATGCATTGCTACTACAAAGGGCAAATTAAAAACAGGGAAAATAAGAAAAGTGCCAGATGCAGTGTGACTCTGACAACTCAAAACATGTTCCAACTTAAAAAGGGATGAGACTGAAATATATAAGTCCTTGTTAGAGCAAGCTGACATGRCCAGGGAGTTAAGAGTCAGGCTTCAGCAAAGGTAGAGTCAAAGGGGATTTCTAACTTCCAAATATTTTAACTTAACTGCTGCAACCAAGTAGAACATCTGAAAAATGAGACTGTTAATATTCTTCTGGCCTTGCTTGTAAATGATGTGCCTTAAAGATAAGATGATAACAGAATATGTTGCACATAAGGTAGCCTCTCGCATCTAAAGGCTGCAGTTGAGCAAAAGTATTGCTTCTGAGGTCTGGTGAGATCCTGCCAGTTTCTGAATGTGGCTTCCAATTTAAGCCTAAGCTGCTACTATCCCATCTTTCTCTCTCTCAGTATCCCATCAACTGTGTTCTGCTCCTGTATCAAAATCTGGTGAACACAGCAAATGTGTTCTGAGGGCCAGCCTTAAGATCAGACAATGTCTGATCAGATTGTCTGCRTGTACAGAAGTTTTCACGCTGGTGTAGTTCTGCCAAATTAGTATAGTCCAGCATGAAGTTTAATATGCTGTTAACTGTTCCTGGACAGAGTGTGTAGGGGAAGCTTCCAGGCTGCCTGCAGGGCTCATGTGTTTTTGAGAAGCTGGTGAAACTGGAAACAGGTCGTTCTGTCCACTCCCGTAGTAAGATCAAAACTAAAAACCCAGCAACTTTTGTAAGCTTTGAGGGGAGGGATGTGAGTCAGTGCTAACAGCCTACATTTTGTGGAAATGTGGCGAAGTGGAGTTACCTTTTTTTTTTTTTTTTTTTTGTCATCTGGTTTACAGGGACTGCAACAATTTATAATGTCTATATGAGTGCTTTTGGCAGTTCTCTTTAACAAGAAATCATGTGCCTGAAAACTAGGCTAGAAAAGTTATAAAGCTAGATCTTACTTTCCCTCTCTAGTTTGAATCTCACTATTACAAAGTTCAATGTGCATTAGTCCAGTACAGCACACTTCATTTTATGCATATAATCTCCTGGGTCCAGCACTCTTTTGTTCATTTGTTCAGGTTTTTCCTGGGATATTTGTCAAAAGCAATTGACATCTCTGCAGTATGACAGTTTACTGGGCAGTCAGCTAAATGGCAGCTGAGGTTTGAAAAACAAAACATTTACAATATCTTAAATATTAGTAAACTTCAAATATTTCAGGAAGTGCTTTTACCTTTTTTGGTGGTTGCAGCTGCTTTCTTTACTTTAAAGAGCACTTTCTTCTTCCTATGTCTCAATACAGTATTGCTGTGTTAGTATTTCCAAGGCAGTAGGAGAATGTTTACATCTAAACAAAATCTGTTTTATTTGATTTTTTTTTAATTGCAAACATTTGTAGCTATAAAATCCTTTCTGCTTAATTTAGTCACTGTTTAGCTAAATTCTTCTTTTTGGTTCTGCACAAAGTCTAAAACTTTGATTGTATTTGGATAAAGTTTTTTATTTTCTGAATCACATAATACTATTATTGGATCTATACCTGCATCAATGGATGTAGAGAATATCAGTTGCCACTTAAGTGACAGAGTCCCAATGATCTGAAGTCAGAAATGCCTGCTTAATAACAAAAATATGCTTCACAGTTTCTTTAGACCTTATAAGCACTGTCTGCACTAGTGATGTGGTCCAAAGTGTTCAGAAATGCCCCATTTAGGATAACTTGATAAGTTTATTTGCATATGAAGTCTCAATCTGTTATTGTATGATGGGTTGTTCTGCAAAGGCAATTTCAGACAGTTAAAAAGTTGGGTGTGCTGGTTTTAGTCAATGGGGCTATCGTCTAAAAGCTGCAAGACAACATGATGGTGGACAACCTGGACTCTGTCTTCCACTATAGGCGTCCCTGGCGTAAACAGAGGCAGGAACTGGATATTGTAGACCAAGAGTGCCTATCTCCCTTGGCTGAACTCCTCACCCTCTGATTTGGTGTTCTGTCCTTTATCTTCCACCATAGCTCCCTCACCTCCCCTGGCTTATTCGCTCTGTAACAGTCAAATGTAATTCATGCCAGTATTTGCAAGAAAGAGATACCATTAGTACATGTGGGAGTGTCCCTACCATATACGTCTCCCACGGATGATCCATGCAGTGCTAAGGGTGAAAGATAAATGTATTTTTTTTCCCCCTTAAAGTAAAGCTGAGAAATAAAGTTTATACAATAGCCACCTAATAGAACAGAGGTTCTTAGAAATGTTTGCAACTGTGGATTCTTGTCAATAAAATAGAGTTCAGCACTGTAAAATCTCTAATGAGCGTGCTTTCAATTACAGAGTGCAGGCGTGTATCTTGCTGCACTTCATGTGACTATGGAGATAACGAGAGAGGAATTTGAAGCAATAGGTTTCTCAAAGTGCTGTGGAAAGAGAGGAGAAACATTGTTTTCCTTTTTTTTTTTTTTTCATGCCATTTTTCTTGTCCTTGCTTCCTCACCAAAGTCTCCCAAGCCAGGTAAGTGACCTTGTTATCAGTTACTGGTGGATCACAGAAGAGATCTCACTGGCATTAAATTGTATTGTTAGGAGAAATGAATGACTGTTTACATCTTCAAGAACATGGGGATTTTCCAAAACGCGTACATTAAATTTGATGGTACTGAAGGGCTAAAACGTGACTCCAGAGGACCCAATCTGTCCTTTGCTTTCCCACTAGGAAGAGAAGGTTCAACTACAGAGCTTAATGTGGTATTAGCCAGTGGAAAAGCTATGCATAAGGTCTCCTGGTGAGATTTGGTACCAGAGGTGTCGTTATGGCTGCATGCACTTTGTAGGCCAATATATGAGCAGGAAAAGGAGCACTGGGCAGCGGGTGAAGCTGGGCAGGCTGCTTGTGATGTCGACCCGCCAGGGCAGTTCAAGGGCCCTTCATGGCACTGCTTACAGAGCTGTGCAGCTGAGGGAGGGAGCTTAAAAGTTCGCCCTTGTTGTTGTGTCTTAATGCACTTTTAAAAAAGACACAAAAAGCAGTTTCATTGTGCAACTGGAATGCTGAATAATAACGTATAAAATTGTTGCAAATGCTTTGTGAGGGGAGAGTGGGTGGTATTTGGTATGTACCATTTCCCAAAACATGCATTTTGTATTTTAAACGTTTCGATTGCATGCAAATGAAAAGGAATAAAATTGAATCTTTCAATAAAAACAAGGTAGAGAACAACACAACTTATCAGTGCGTAAAGATTATTTAAAGTTTTGTGGCTTTGTTTACAAGCATTTAAAACCATTGGAATCTTTTTGTCCATGCTGAGAACATTGAAAGGCTGGACTTCTTTGAGGGTGTTGCAACACTGTTGCATTGTTGAGAGCAGTGCAAGTTGCTTGTGGGTCTCTTATTACTCACAAGTATATATAATTTCAGTCATTATTTTACATCTGAAGGGAGAGGATTCGACAAACATACTCTTTACCTGTCTCTTGCATTAGGAAGGTGTTAAAATGGAGTTCACRAAGTTAAGCTGAGAACAAGAGTTCAGGTCACCTGATTCCAGAGCAATTCACAACAACTGACCTSTTGGTCTACAAGATACACGCTGGCTTTTTGCTGCTCTTGATCTGTCCAGCCCATAGTCTCTGGATGAGTAGAGCATGGAAACTGAGAAAATCTTCTTTGTGGGTTTTTTTTTTTTTTTGGCATATATTAGTGTGCCTGCAGCTTCGCTCCTGACATTTCGTTCTGTGAAGCTGCTAGGAGAGGGAATTGTTCAAGACAGTCAACAGCCAGATGAGAAGGGCTGGCAGAGACATTTCCTCACAAGTGTAGGAAAATTGTAGGGAATGTCACTAAGCTTAGTCCAGGCAATGGTGGTTACAGCTTAATACATAACATTTCACAGTGATGGAGGCCCAGGAAAGGTAAATGTGCTTATTGCTGTAGTTTGTGTTGCCCCTAGCGGTTCATAACAACATGATCTATGTGTCGTCACAGTGTGGCTTGGGCGTGGGTTGATTTTTTGCTGTGGTAGGAGGAGAAAAGAATTTGACAAAATATGTCCTGGTGAGATGGTTGATTCTATTGCCTAACCTCACAAGCCACACAAAAAAAACCAAACCATACTTTGCCTCTTTTTCAGAATGCAGAAGTGACTTGTTTGAGATTGGGATGTTGCCTTGAGCTTGTGGATGTGTTTGATGTGGCGATCTTTTGGTTTAAAAATTAAAATGTGACAAATACTGGACCTAAGCTTTGAAAAGTTAGCTCTGGACAGCTTTGTGTGTTGCTTTGCTCAAAGTGCAGCATTATTTTATTGACAATGAAATCAACTTCTGGATCACTGTTACAATGCCTGTGAAACTCCACCACAGGTTTCCAGAGTGCTTATTAATTACTTTACGAACAACAAGCAAAGGGCCTGTTCTTCTGTTCTTCCTTCCCTTCCCTATGTGTGAGGAAAAATGCCATTCCTAAAGGAGAGTGATTTCAGACATCAACCTGAAAGCTAGAGTTACTCACTTAAAGAAGTTGTACGGACTTCCATTTACCTGATCCTTCCCTTTTCTTGCTGCACTCTTTGTAAATAGGCAGGACCAGAGTCAAAAGCCAGAAATACCCTGCTAGTCTAGTGAAGAAGAGTGAGCAATTTTAGGTATCTACGGATGAGAGAGGTGTCTAATATTTAGTTAGATGACCTTCACCCATGATGTCCCCTGTAAGGACTTGGGGGAAGTAAACATGCACAACACGCAGCACTCTGGAAAAGGGAGGATGTTACAGGATGGCTATAGATTGTCTGCTTTCCATCCTTGCCTTTATGGAGTGCCTGCTGTGGAGGATTCGACAGGAGGAAGGATCTGTTCGCTACCCGCCATGCCTCCATGCCAGGGCAGTGGAGTTCAGAGTTGTGCTAGCACAGTTGCTAGCAGTGTTTGGAAAAAGGTATTGCAACTGTGGCTGGTGGGAATGGTATAGAAAATGACCTGGAGTTGTGCCATGGCTGTGTTGTAGTGGAGGGCTCACGTTGCTTAGGAAGCTGATGGCAGAGGCAGGAACTTAACTGACTTCTAAAGAAGCAGAATCTTACAAATTTGCACGTGGATGTTGGAAATGGTGACTATGGAGCTTCACAAGGCCTTGAGAGAGAACACAGTTGACAGTGCCTGCAGGAAATATGCCTACTATTTGCTTGGAAGCCCTTTTCAAACAGTAAGGAAATAGCAAAGTCTGTTGGATTTTGCTGCGTGTCATGCTGAAGACAGTCAATACTGAGAGACAGCTCAGAAATGAGAAAGTAAAGATGCATTGTACGGGTCACATTTTCAAGTGCTGCGTATAAATACTTTTTCACTATGGTATTTTCTATCACAGTTTCTACTCCAGTCTTTGTGCTAGAATATCATCTGTTTGTCTAAAAGTTTCCAAGAAGCACTCAGTGGTGATGCCCTGAGCAGAAACTGTTTAGACCCCTCTAAGATRTACTCATGGTTTACCTTCCATGTGGGCTACTTTGATTTTGTTTATGCTAGGTTTTATCTGCTGTTGTTAGGCACAGTCAACCTGTTTGGCTAGGGCCCTCTCAAGTGTCCCAAAATTTATTTTAAAGATGGACTAATTAGTCTGTATAACTTCCAAATATTCTAGTATTTTTTCTAATTTCTTCTGGATGCAGGTTCTTTCAACATCTCTAAATACCTCTGCCAGATAATGGGTAAGAGACACTGGACTTCCGTATTGTCTAGTTTATTTTGCTCCTGCTATGTGTCTCCTGTCCTCTGAGACAACATGCTCTTCTCTGCGATACAAGCTTCTACTTTGCATGTTACTAAAAAAAAAAATAATTATCCACATGACCTTAGATTCAGAGTTATGCCAAAAAATGTCTTTGAACTCATTTTGTTTGAAGTGAAGCTGCTCCTACAGCAACTACATAAAGATTACTCCAATTTTTCTCAGCAGATAGGCCTCTTATGTTCAGCATCACACCTGAGTACATTTATTTACTTAAAAAAGCATTTCCAGTTCAGTGTTTTCATTGTTGAAGATGTTATTTTTAACCAGTTGCAGCACCATAAAATGTTTTTTTCAGGAAAAACAACAGTTTCCATAGAACAGGTACTGAAAAACCCGACATGATTGTTGAAGATGCTTTTGCTCCTTTTTAATCCATGAAAGGAAAATCGATTAATGTAGGAATTATCTTTGCACAAAAATTCTACTTGCTTTACTGCAAAGCCTTAGAAATACATTATAATTGTCTTGCCATAATTAATTACATGCAATTTGTTAATGCTTAAAGGTACATGTGCTGACAAAGAAACAAGTCTTGGCTTTTTCATTAATGTAGATGGTTTATAATACAAGTGGGATCTTTAAAGCATTATTAAATCAGAAACTTTAAATCATTTCTCATTTTTTACTTACAGGATAACCACATTGATATGAACCAATTTAAGGGGTTGTATTTGGAGCACTATTTTTAGTTTCTATTTTGGTGGTCCAGCTTGGAGCCAGACTTTTCCTGTTAATTTGGAGTTTTTCTGGCACAATGTAAAAACGGCTCCGTTTTATTATTTCTCACATTTTGCAAAATCTCCCTTCAGAACAAGCTTTTCTAAATTAACCAATGCTTGTGCAGTTATTTTCTATGTCTCACAAACCACAACTGAAAAAAGCAATTAAAAAGCTTGTTTGCTGCTGTAAACTTGGAATTTCATCTTTCTTTTAACATGAAGAAACTCTAACTTCAGGACTGTAAGCAGCCATTTCTGCTGTCATCGTTAATGAGATTTTTGGGTGTGCACAGACTGTAGGATCTAGCACTTGGGGATTTAGAAATGAAGGGCTCACTTTTTCAAGTGACTCCTTATGGTTGGATTTTTGTTCTGATGCTGTGCTGACTCTTCTCAAGACAGAGTGCACCAACCATCTCATGATCGTAGCATGCTGCCTCTCAAGAGGCATTTGGTATAGCTAGGCCATGTTGTGCCTCAGTAACGCTGGGCTGAAAATATCTGATCGAGACTTGGAAGTAAAATAATGCTAAACCTTCCCAATACTGATTGAAAAAAACACCTGAGTACTGGTACTGCAGAGAGGAGCTAAGGCAAGAAAGCTGAACGCGTGGCATGTACCCAGCTAGAGTACAGGAGTGGAAGAGTGCTTGCAGGCTTCTTGTCCCTGATGGGGTAGGGAGGTGCAGGGGGTAGAGAGCTCAGCTAATCCCAGCATTAAGTATCACAGCCCTGTGGCAGCATCCTGGTTATGTAGCCTGGTGATTCCAGCTCCCCACGGAGTTATCTCATTGCCTCCAGTGAGGCAGAAGCAGGAAGCAGGTGAACCACTGCTCTTCTATCCTTTGCAGACAAGGCAGCTGTYCACCTCTGAGTTACAGAGCCAGGTTTTTACTCGCAAAACAGTTCCAGCGTATGAGATCATTCAATCCAAGTCACCCCAGACCCAGCTACAGCAATGATTAGACTTGCATATGACTAAGTTTAATGCACTACCTTTATTCCTTCCTCCTCCARTATATAAAGCTAAGTTTATATATATATATATAAATACACATATGTAAATATGAAACTAGCTTTATTTTCGAGCCTTAAATGTAAATGATCTAAGCATAAATAAATAAGTGCCTGTGTGTGTCTGTTTTATCTGAAACCGCATTTACATATATACAATTCAGAAACATCTCTTGTAGTCATCAGACTTTTCCCACTTGTAGAATGGAGACGGAAGCGGAGAGCTGGCTGCCTCGGGTGCTGCGCCCCTAGTTGCGCTGACTACAATGGTAGCCCCAGKCTAAAATTCATGAGAGGGACAGCTGCTTTTTAGACAGCGTGCCACAGAGTTGCAGCCAGAATTTTCTTCCAGAAATCATGTAAACTCAAGGCATCTGTTATTGGACCAATCTAGATAATTGGAGTGTGGACAGAAAAATAGATCAGAGCCAGTTTGTAAGGCATAGTGTATTTTGATTGCTCTCTCGGTGCATGTCWTTCTAGTATCCCAGGAAAATTTCCCACCATCAAAAAACTATTTATCAAGTTTTAAAATAGGATGCATCTTCACATGCACAGAATTGGTATCTACTAAGTTTCAATATAAACTTTTCTCTTCTGGGCAATAAAAGTTCTCATTATCCTCCTGAGGCACTACAGTCTTTCATTTATTGCTTTTAGATCTCCCAGCAGACTACAGAGCAAATAACAAATGCGTGCTTTGATTTTTACAAAGTTTGAGTAGATGGTATGTTTTCATAACACAGAAATTATTACACAGATTGTCCTGGCTGGAGAAATGATTTCTAACATACTGCAGAGTTTTAAGGGGGAAAATTCATTTTGAGAACAACCATGTGTCCTGGGAAAAGATTGGAAGCGATAAACAAAATAAACATTTAGAATGGAAATGGTGAGTTAGAGCAGCCCAAAGTGGAAAGCAGGACTGAAGTGTGTATCTTTGCACGCGTGTGCTTTAGTTTTACAACTTAAATCAAGAGCAAGTATACATAGAATCTGTCTGTTCTTTCCATCATSTGCCTGTATGGTCATATTCAATTAACATTTGTATTTTCAGTATAAAGAGGAATACTGTAAGAAGTCCTGGCCAGCTAATTGCTGATAATATCATGATATACTTGAAATGGTTAATTTGATAGACTGTTATGTCTGATCCTTTTTCTTCCCATTAAATTTCGATACTCATTTTGCTTTCAAGTTGAAAACTTGAAAATGCGCTAGCTTTGCTGTTTGATTTTAACCATGTRCACCCATCAGTAACTGATAAGCTTTACATATCATAAAAACAAGCTTGAGGAACTCTGAGTGAGAGATCGAGGGGGCCCCTGAGAAGCCGCCTTCATGGTGGTCACGGGTCAGATGAGGATTTCACCCATGTGGCAGGATGTGCAGCTTGTGTGAGTCAGCAAAGCTGGCCCTATACACTGCTTTTCTGGCCTCTTTCCGGTGTCAGAGACGTGCCTGCCGAAAGCAAGAGGTCACAGTTAGTGCATGCACTGCTGAAAATATGCCTCTTGGCATCAGGGTCTGTACTATAAACCAGCATAATTTAGAGCAGTCCTCAGGACTGGATTAGAAGCAGTGCTTTGGTAGGAACAGCGCTGTCATTCCTTTTGGATGTGCTGAACAAATCCTCAGCTGAGCAATACAAATAAAGCCTTGGACTCATTTCCAAGCTATGTCAGGGAGTTATGGTGCAACAGTGGAGTCGTGGCACCCATCAGGAACTGTGTGAGCTCTTCATCTGCCCTGTGCAAAGAGGTGTGTTTTARAAGGCCCTGGGACAGCAACTGGTGGAGTCGCTGCAACCCTTGTGTCTGAGCCTCAGGCTGATCTGTCAGCTCTTTAAGCAAACCAAAAGATTAAAGGAAACACACTTTCCATCTGTTTGAGCTGACTTTTTGTTCTCAAAAAAATAAAAAGAATATTTTTCAGATTAAACAAAACATTTTTAGACTAAATTGGAGGGGTTTAATTAACCTACCCCTATTTCTTAATGATAAGGAGGAGACACCGTCTGAGAAGGCACCTTTCAAGGACACCATAAGCTCTTTGTCAATACAGGCCTACAGTACAGAATTATTTATTAAATCTGAAGAATTTTTCTTCTAAAGTTTTTCTGAGTTTTCTATTCCTTACACTTAGTCCCCACACAGTTTGTTTCTTTGCTCCTCCATTGTTTATTGATGCCTTAATTTTTAAAATTTGTTTTTRCTATGACTCAGGTTAGCTCTGTCTAAATGAAACACCCATGAACTTTTTTTCTCCAGCCTTAGAGCTGGAGCCTTCATCATGCACTTGCTTTCCTACTCCTGTCTCCTTGCATCATACACCAGAGCCTCTGTGTGCCCCAGCTCCCTATACCAGCATCCTCCACTGTCCTCCCTCTGCCTGAGGCTCTAGATGTCCTCTCACCTTCTCTTTTCACTGTACCTTTGAGTGTGATGAATTTGCCTTTCATTTTCTGTTACTCCTCATACTCGTGCTCACTGTAGGGTTGTGCGTGTCCTCCATTCCTCCCCATCCACCCATCCTGGGTCCCGATTCTTCTCACCAGCCTCCTGCTCTGTTCCAGATTCCCATCTCCTAACTTGGCCCTCAAACTAAGAGACCTTTTACCTCCTCTGCTGCTCTTTTGTTTTCCTTTTCACTCATCGATATTCCTAACTAAGCAGCTTGGGACCTTGTTAAAAACAGGGCTTATTTTTTTTAAATAAATTATTAAATAAATAATTAGATAAATCTATCTTCAATCAGCTCCATAGCTCTAATCAGCAAAGAAAAAATGGAAATACTGTTGACCTAATGCAAATCTCAGAGGTGAGATACAGCGGGAGTAAGGAGGACAGGTGGAGAAAATGAGACTCAATATTGCAGCCAATTTTTGGTTAAGCAGTCTGTACTACCATCATTCAATAATCTCCTTATTCACTGTGTCCAATATGCCTGCTATATTACTTAAATTGTCTTAATTTTTCCCCTTGCACTTTTCAACCCTCAGWTCTAAGGCTCCATGCCCCTGTGGTCAAGAAAGCAAACTAGAACTCTCTTTTGAACCTGTTACTTTTGCTCTACTGTTTTACCTTCTATTGGGCAACTGTAATTCTCCTTCCTCCAAGAGCAGGGCTTTTTCTTTACCACGGCTGAAAGTCAAAAGTCAATTAGCTACAGCCTTGTCTCCCCAAGAGAAATGCACTGTTTTGCTGTTACTCAAGTCTGCTTCCAAACACTACTGGTCCCCACAAAAATGCATTCTCAGCATGCACAATGTAATAAAACCACTGTCTAAGTAAGATTTACTTCAACAAATGCTAAACTCCAAGTATTTCTATGCYATTAGAGAGCCTGTGCAGAGAAAAAGTCAATCTTAGAGTAACTTGACTGATATCACTAGTCCTCCCAACACCATAGCGCAATGGTTCCTGCTTAGTTATTACAGCATGCTCTGGTACATAGGATTGCCAGTGTATACTGTGACCTCATTTTATGAACAAATATAGGACTGAAAAAAAAGAAAAAAGAATCATTCCATCTCCAAGCTGGTTTATGATCTAATGATGTGGAGCTGTGGGTCTGCATCAAGTCACAGAGAAGCAGAGTTTGCTGGAACCCATATAAAATGTTGCAGACATCTGCTTACTGTTTTTCCAGCATTAACTATTCCCACAGGAACCTACACTCTTTTTTGTGACTTCAGCATGTCTCACGTTGTGAGCCTGTTGCCAGAAGCATGAGTGTAAGCCGGTGAACGAGTATCTGGAAAGATGAGGTAATGCAGTTTCACCTGAGATATGAAACGTCCTGGCCTCCATGACCATCTTGATAAGGCAGGCCCCACTTGGCCTGGCAGGTGCCCACCTTCTGGAAGACAATGTAGGAAAACATATCTCAAGAATCAAAATACACTTCTGAATAGGTCTTAGATACAGCTTAGTGAGAGGCTTTTATTTTTTCCTTCAGTCACATGCTTTATCGTGGATATGAGTTTGGGAACAGGATCATTGTCAAGAGAACTACAAGTGTATTCAGATTTGCTACCAGGAAAAAAAAACATCAGCAGATTGAGCTAACATATCATTGTAATTAAGTCAGGCGAAAACTAAAACCAGATCCAAACACTCACATACTTTGAAGCCTTTGAAATCCCAGACTACATCTAAATTTTGTAGCTTAAGCAGATACCATTGACAGATGCATTAGCTGTCCACCTTAGGCCAAGGTCTTCCTCAAGCCAGGGGCTGATCTCATAACAGGTATCATATCACATCACATGCTCCATCCCTGTTCTTCCCAGGGATAATACAAGAACAGAAGAATAACCACACCAAATTTTTCTTTCTTTAGAAACTATAATACTTTAAAAAATATTATAGATGTATCAGTTTAAAACTCCTTTAAGATGTGGTATCGTTAAATATAAAATGTGCTTTCATAATGGTTAATGCTATGCTCTGTTTGTGGGAAAGTCACTTTTACAATGTTTTGCAGGAGAAGAAGAATTTAAAATAGTTCTCTTAAGAAATAAAGTATTTTTTTAAAACCACTTAAGTCCTCCAGTCTGTTCCAATTTGGCGGCGGGGGGTGGCAAAGCAGATGAGACCCTTCCTTGATCCAAGGTCTACTGGCTTCAGGGGGAGTTTTGTTGATTTTTGGATTAGGTCTTCCTTTAAGAGCTATATTAGTCAGGGTAACGAATACAGAATCTGTTATTGGATCACCTGGCAGTACAAATCTGATGATATCAGATGTGAGCACCATTGCATTACATTGAGTGGAAAATATGGTATATATGCTGTTTTTATGCCAGGTGCAGGAGGACAAGCAATACCTTATCCAAAATAAAGCTAGAGCAATTCAGACAGACTATGCAACCCTCTAGAACAAGACATACCTCCCACCTCCATCTTTTGAACCAGTATGAACCAGCAGAGTGAGTCTGTCTAGCACTTCGCAATCTGTAATTGTTAGCTATGGTGTGCGACACCTTAAACCATCTTGTCGAACCACAGCTTAAGCATGTAATAAAACAAGCTATTTCATACAAATTTTCAATCCTACAAGCACAAGCATGTAGCTGAAGTCTCCACTGTAAGCATATGCATGGTCAGGGGGATCCGTTGTGTGCCCAGAACTAAGTAATAAACTAAGAAGTTGCACAAAAGGGTCATTAATCAATTACTTACACATTTCAGTTTGGCAATAAAATGGGGAATGTTTAGCTAATATCCCTGAAATTATTCCAGGCCGGAAGGAAATCTTTCYGCCCTCAGCTGGAAATACTAAACAAGATGAATTTTTCTGGATGTTGGTATCCAAACACTGGTGCTATAACATGCTTGTGCAAGGTCTCTAGCACAGCTTCTCAAGAGGTTCATGAACCAAGAGGTCCAGAGGTTCACAGTGGGACCAGAGGTGAACTTGGTATCTGAAAATATGAAAAGGGCACATCCTAGAAGAGTGTTCCTCTGCTGTTAAACTAAGAAGCGCTGTTCATTCCCTTACTTGGCTCTTTTAACATAAGCCAAATGACAGGGAGAATGTTGGCATATGCCTCCACAAAAATCAAGGATGCCTTTGCAAATCATTTGCACAAGAAATCGTCTACTTGAAAAATGCTGTCCTATTTATAACAGCATCAGCTCTAAAGCAACAACCGGAGTTCCTGGGAATATTATTACATGCTTAAATGACACCTGAAGCAACACAGAACTGTGCTGGGGCAAGGGTGAATATAGTTGTAAATGGTATTTTTGGCTGTATTCAGCCCGGTAAATTAAGAGGACTAATCAATRTGTTATAGGAAGTTTGATTACCTTCCCATAGTTGTTTGATACCACTACAAAAGGAAACATATGGCAGTGATTTAACCACAGCAAGTCTCTCTGCAAATCAGATATTTAAATCTGCTTCAATAGAAGAGGAATCCTGAAGAAGAGAAGAGGCTTATTTTCATAATAGGGTGGAAAATGTAATCATCTGTCTCCAGAGATACTTTAAGATGTAGGTAGTAAATACTTTACAAATAAATTGTAAGGTGATTATCTGCTTAGTGCTGTGCCTTTACCCTTAAATCCTCTGTGTGAATTCAGCTTAGGGAAAAATGTTACCTAACTCGTGTTAACTGAGCTATGGCAAGATGATGTCAAGTTCTAGTGAAGACAAAGTTATTTTCATATATGTTATCCCATTTATGTAAACAGTATCTGGATCCTTCTGTAATGAGGAAGACTAGTCACTGTACAAGAAAAACAGAGCCACAGAGAAGTCCTTTAAAAAGCAGATGAAAGCTACATGTATTTTTCAGCTCTCATTTCCCGAACTACCTGTCCAGCCTGCACTATAAAATAACTGCAGAAGGCTATAGTGCTGTTGCAGAATGAATTAAATCACTGGGCCACCTGGTGGGAAGGCAGGGTAGAGCCACTTTTACCGAAAAACATAAATCTGCGGGAGGGTCATCTTCCTATCGCTGCACCCTCCTTCACTCTGAGTTTCATCTCTTCCCAGCAAAACCGGCACTCGGGACCAAGGGCCTCTCTCTGGGCTCACGGCTCGTGCCCCCTCATCCGAGCGTACTTAGCTATGCGTCCACCCGCAATCTCACTGTGCAAACCGCACTGTGAACAAAGCCGTAGGATACTCTTATTACGGTTTGGCCGCACGTGGTGTCACTAGCAGAGTGCCAGAATCAACTCCTTGGCTTGTCTATTAGTAGATGAGTGAATTTAAGCACTTTCCTGAAAGCTTCGTCTTCAGGAAACAGTTAGTAAACTATAATAAATCACATCCTCTTTTTTTTTTAATTGTAAATACACTGTACATCATTTTTTTCTTGTTCATACTTAGGTTTGAGTTAAATTTATCACTAAAATGTGGGAGATGACTGTAAAATAATCAGATGAAGCATTTTCCTCACCTCCAGCTATGTTTAGCATTTAGAATGGCATATTATATTACTACGAAGTACAGATTGGATTGTTTATTCACTGAAATATGGTCAGAGTCTAATAGTATTTCTGTTCATTTCTCAGCCCTTAAATAACCTGTTATTTCCCATCTGTTGTTTTTTCTGGAACTTAAGCAGCAAAATGTCCTTCAGTCTTCATTTTTAAATTTATGCTTTCTATATAGAATATATGCTCTGTAATATATTATGCTTCTGTAGAAGTTTGCATACCTTCTTTTCAATAGGTATTTTGAAAGTTTCTCAAGAACTTGTTTTTGATCCTTGGTATTCCCAGCTATGTACAAGATATAAATCTCTACTGTTTTCAGTAGCCAAAGCTATTCTGCCTAACAGCTTGGTATACGTGATCCAAAGAAGTTTGGACACTATGCTAATTGACTGATATAAACAATTGACTTCAATAAATAAATTAAGTAGAAATATAAAAACAACAGTGTCATGTAAAGTGATTTAGTTTACCCAGGAATCTAAGTGCAAGATGTCATCCTTTCGATGCCAAATACTGTATTAATATGGGATGGGAATGAGCCGCTTACTTCTACTAACACCACTCTATCTCAACATTCTGTTGAAATTTCCAGTGCAAGAACTGGGAAAAGCACTCTTCCAGGCCTGCTGGAAATGATCCACTTCATAGATTATTCAGCATTTTTCAGTTCTCCTCTTATTTGATTCACAATTTAAGAAGACCCTCAGTCTCACCTCAGTCTTCTTTGCCCCCAGGGAGATTCTGGCATATACTAACTCTCCTAATTTGCACCTTTTGTTACAAATTGCCAATGCAGCCCTTGCGTGGTGTTTGACAAAGAAGAACCCTGCAGGTCCCGCTGTGCCCTTGGGTACTAAGATCCTGGGCATTGCAAGAGTTGACCTGGACCAGGGCTTAAGGTCTGTAATCCTCTGGGGACTGGAGGCCTTTGCTTTGCCAGCCACCTTTAGTCATTCTTAACTGGAAATAAACTTAGAGATAAAAATTGGAAATTTAATTCAATAATTTCTTCATTTAAACAAATTCAGTGTATTTGGAGACATATGCAAGGAAATTAAGCATAGCATATCTTATATGCTTGATGCTTGGCTGCAAGATATCTCATCAATTCCTTTTTTCTAGCAGGCTGCCAAGTTAAGATACCATCAAAGAAGATTTTCACATTCTCCCCATACTTAGGTCTACTCTTTGATGAGTTTCATTCTGGCCTTGGGTTCCCCAAAATGGCTGCAGGGGGTCTGCTTCTCCTCTTTCTCCTTCATTAGTTAATGGCATCCATTAAACATAGCTTTGTTGAAGGGGTAAACTCTTCATGACTGACTTAATCAGGATATTAACTTGACCCTTCAGTCCCGGTGAACTTCTTTTACTTTATATCAGTGAAACTGCATTTTACGCAAGCCCAGGGAAATCCAGACTAATATGCCCTAATGCTGTTCAAGCACAGGGTATCCATGAATATTCTGAACCCCTGGACAGGAGAAGGCAACCTATATAGGGCCAGTGGAGATATCAGGGGAATGATACTCTGAATACCTTCAGTTCAGTTGAATAATCCCTAGCACACTATCTATGGATCAGAGAATGGCTAACAATTACTTGCCAGAGAGAACAAATGGGTTCTTCCTAGTTTCACCTTACTGCAGAAAATTGGTTTTGGAATAAGAAATTAAGAAAACAAATGCAGACCCAGATGTGTAACCAGTAAATGCTGGCTACATCTGTGCATGTATTTGCATTCTTAAAATTGCTGCCACATGAGATGTGTAATAATTTGCTGAASGTGCCAGGACACAGACAGCATGGTCGGGCAGGTGAGAAAGGTGTAGATTTGCATACACATGCACAGACTAAACAGGAGCATAACAGACTGAATCACACATCTGGGCATCATCTTTGTTTCTGCTCTGCTGCCCCAAAAACTAAGGACAGCCTCAGATGCTCTCTGGAAAACCCTAGAGTATTCGAGGATGAGGCTTACCTCTTGACTTTGGACGTGATCAAGCAGGAGCATTCTCTATTGTCACACTGGTGGTCCCAGGGCTTCCATTATTTTCCTCAGCCTTTGTCTAGGTCTGCCTCAAACCCTTCGTCCCCTTATTCCTACAGCAGCTGTACTAATGCATTTTCAGGCACGTGTGGCAGTTGGTACCCAGCAGTGGCCCCTTTCACAGATGCTTCTGCCCAGAAATGACGGTCCAGTGCTTCTGCCCAAGCTGAAGTGAACCAAGCCACAGGAACATGATCCCCATGTGCATAGCCCCTACCACATTGGCTTATTGGGTCTCTGCTGCCATGCATCATGAATGATTGGTTTGGCAACATGCACAGGAAGGTGAAGAGAACTTGGCCCAGGCAAGGGAGGGCCCACAATGAATGGTCAAAGATGCACCAGGCCCACTGTGCTAGACCAAACACTGCTGAATGAAGGTTACATCTTCAAAAACTGTGGCTCTCTTTTGCCCAGGAGAATCACCGTGTTAGCAATATGTCAGCATTTACAAGCCACTCTTTGGTACCCACAAACCAAACTGCTCATCTTCTGAAACACTATCTTCAGCTTGCTGCTTGCTTCCTCCCGCATCACCTTGCCTTCCTGTGCTTGTTGTGCTGCAGAGCACCTTGACCCACTGGATCTGAACAGATCAGCTGCACTGTTGCAGGGAATCACAGGCTGCACATCCATTTGGACACTGTCAACTACTTAGATGGCTTGGCAAAAATTACCTCAGTAAAAATCCACAGGATTTTTCCCAATGAGCAAACCTTCACCAACGGAAACCAAACCAAATTACTACTATAAGTGTGCTCCAATAAAAGGTCTCCCATGCTGCCTTTGATCATGCACTTACCCCTCAAAAAGTAGATTTCTAACTTTCCAGGCAGGTCTTTTTACAGCTCTTGCTATATAGTCCAGTGGAGAAGAACAAGAAGCTGCAAATAACTGTGTTGACTAGGATCCAAGTGGTGCCATGGTTGTTTCACAGCTGTCTAATATCCTCCTTCAAAAACATGCATATTCGTAGATAAATTCAGCTGGATCAGAGCTATCGTCACTGACCAAAAGATGTTCCTGCCCTGGCTACACAAGATCTTTACACTCAGGGGTCATATAAAGGAACCAATAGACAAAATCATGCCTTTGCAAACAGTGAATCAAACACTTAATTATTACCATCCCACTAGTATTATCCAGTATTGCATCCTTGGAGTGCATTTTCAGTACAGGCAATTACATAATGACATAATTACACTTAAAGCAGCTTATGTTGAACGATATAAGGACCTACAATGAACCAGGAAAACTCACAGAAATCATCTTTCTAATCCTCATCTCAACAGATAAGTYATGATAGAGAGGCACTAAAGGCAGGGCAGAACAGTCTTAAATCTATTTCTGTAGAATAAGTGTTCCTCCTATATGCTGAGGCATAATCTGATATCTGGAATATTCTGAATAAAACATCTGTTTGCCAGATACATGTGCTGCTGGTAGTCCATCTGCAAAACACATCATAGTTTGATTGCTGCAGTTGTGGCAAATAAGAAGTGATTCTCTGCAAAGAGCAGGATGGAAAAAAGTCCATAGCAGACAGAAAAAAGACTTTGTTTGTTCTTTCACTGCTCTTATCTTCCATGTTTACAAACACTGCTTTTTTACCCAGTTTACAATATTAAATGTGCTAAGTGACTCACTAAAAAAAAAAGGAACCCTGTATTTGTTATATGAAAAAGAAGATCATCATAATAGGGGAATGGAAAGAGAGGACAAAAACTGCAACTCTTGTTGTATGATCCACTTACAGATATTTTTTTCTATTTAATGCAACAGTAACTTAATTGAAACTGACCAAATGTATTTCTCAGTTCTCTTTTAATTATCTGCCAGAAGGAGTAAAAGGGTAGAGTTTCACACTGCAATGGTATAATTCACAGAGATCTATATGAATCCATAAATTCATGCCCACACCATCTGCTGCTCATCACTCTGGTCCTTGTCTCCTAAGACCACCTCTGACCTCTACCTCATGCCAAATATCCTTCATTTTATAACTGTAGTCAGGGCTATGATACTACAGATTCTCTGTCCACAGTAATTTGTCTCAGCTTATTCCACAAAATAGGGTAGAGAGGAAGAAAATGTGGGAAGACACATAACTATTCCCAGAACTCCATCCCTTCCTGCACCAGCCTTTCCAAAACTCATCAGTCAGATCCTCTCTCTGAGGACAGTGAAGATGACTGTTCATGGTTATTTCCCATGAATCCAGGACTGCCATTCCAAACTAATGGACTCCTTTGCAAATACATATCATGTGGGAAACAGTGTGGAGGGCATAACTGTTTCAGAGAGAAATTTCTTACTGACCACTCAAAGAAATTATATCCTGTTCCAAAGTAAGTACATGCCAAGTTTCAGAGTTTCAAACTAAAGTTATTTTGGGGTTATGAAAGCAAGCAAGAAAATAAAATACACATCTCCAAAATGTTTTAACTACAAAAATTTATTTTCAGGGTCTAAGTAATTCAGGAGATGCCTAAAAAACTTTTGTGAATGGTAAAAACAGTCACTTGAAAGCATATGGGTCAATTAAAGCATGAAAAATACCAAACTATTAGAAAAATTATACGCAAATGAAAATGTGAATTTAAACCTTAAAATCAGCCTTAACTACACCATTATTTCTTCAATGAAATAATAAACATAGATTAAGTTAAGAAACAATTTATTCAATATGGATTTTGCCCCATCAGTTTGCTTAGAAATAATTCAGAAGTACTCTTGTCATATAAGATGAAAAACTGTCATGAATGCTCCATGGAAATACATCTTCAGTATATTAGGTATTATAATTTGTTTCTTCTGAAGGCTACCTTGGTAACTCTTTTACATTGATATTCCACATATTGTGCAGTCAAGATCCTTTTGTATCAGAGACAGCTAGACCTTCAAAGAATGCTAAATCATATCTCAGTGGTACTCTGTATCTTGATTTCTGGCACTTTGCTTTGCCTGACTCATTCAATGTACAGGTACCAAAGTGAAGAGATGAATAACAGGTATTGACTGAGTGACCCTACAGAATAAAACATCATGTTGTACCTTGTTATCTTAAGTATCTTAAAAAAAGATATTTGACAATCTCTCCTCCTCTTTCTACTTTGGAATAAGATGACTATGAAGGATAGAGCATTGCGAAAGAATAGACATAGGAAAAGAAGGACCTCACTATATCAGCATATAAGCTGAAGATGTACAATATGTTTGGCAGTTTGAGGATGTGCCTCTCTGTGCAAAAATGTAATTTCATAGTTCAAGAGGGAAAGCTGCAATTTACTTACCTGTACTTCACATTAACTTTTCTGACTCTGTTTGAACAAGTGCACRGGGTCAGATTCTCATATCAGTCGCAGTTTAATGAATTAAGTGCCAATTTATACTCTTGCAAGGAAAAATCTTGACTCTGTGCAAATATTCATCCTTTCTTTTCTGACTCTTGCTGAAAACCTAGAGTAAAAGAACTGTAAGTTTACCAAGCAAGGAAGCAGGAGGCCTGGGGAGCTGAAGACTACTAGGTTAGACTAGAAACTGTAGCATGGTCTGGGTAGAAGTTGCTTATATGGAACTTAGTTTGTCTGAAGTCTTTCCTGAGCACTACCAGAAAGCTTCATGGAGATGCTCTCAGGCACTTCTTATTTGATAAATAGAAAGGGAAGAAAACAAAAAAGGCTTAGGTGAAAAAGATGTGAATTTTCTTATCAATTTTGCATGGCAAGGATGGATATCGGCCCATTTCTCAATAAAACAAAATGTCCTTTCCCCTCTCCCCATCCCCATAAAAATGAGAGATGGGTGGGAAAGAGACCTGGGGAAAATCAGATGATTGTGGGGGACAAAAAAAATGATACAAGGGAAGAGGTCAAAGAGTCAAAAATATTGAAATAGGAAGAGAAGAGGATTGCTGGGTTTGCAGAACTCATAGAAAAGTGTAAGACAAGAGCCACATGTGCATCCCAAGGTCCCCTCCAAAAGCTAAGGATTTCACCATAGTTTCTGCAGCTGACTGAACTCACGGACTTTTCTGTAGACCATCTCAAGGGACTGCTTTCCTGCAAGCACCAATACCCAGTGAATGTCTTTAAAAAGAAGACGAAACCAAAGAAACTTTCTTCTGTGTTGTGGGTCTGGAGAACAGAAAAGGCTGCCTTCCAAGGCAGTGTCCCTCATACACTGGACAACCTACTCCTACAGCCGGGGGATGCGCTCCTTAGCTTGGCCCTACTGTGCTCTGTCAGATACAGGCTTCTGTTCAGCAACGAAATGCTTAGCTAGTCCAGCTCTCCTCCAGTGATCAGTCATTTCCTTCCCCCTCAAATTGCACATGCCCACTTCTCCAGACACCGAGCCAGTCATAGGGTGTATATATTTTCTTCTTTCCTTCTGAGCTCCTGACTTTGGGGCAGCAGCTTACTGCATTATTTAGGATGCCTCAGTGTGAAGGCCACAAATAAATGGAGGCTTTGATTCCAAGCAGAGCAATTTTTTTTGCAAGCAAAATATGCACAGTCCTAATGCCCAGAAAGAGTGGATTTTATATCACAGACAATTTATTTCCACAGTATGTAGTATGTACAAATATCCTATTTCTACTTCTTCCCCTGCAGTCTTTTGCCCTCTGTAGTAATGGGAAATAATGACAGGTGCCTGAAGGAAAACAGCATGATTTCATATGTATTCCTTACATTTATCCTGTGCTGATAGTGTTGAGCAGTGAAGATTCTCATTTGTAGAACCTCAATTAACAGCCATTGAATTACTTGTGATTATGTGAATTTCACCCTTTTTTTTCAAATGGCTTCACTGCCTCCACTCTCCTACTGTTGTCAAACTTGTCTCAGTATAAGTGTGTTCAGTATCCTAGGAGTCTAGGGCCTGGAAAGGGGCAAATCTGAAGATAAAATTGCAACCACAAACTGAAGACCTAAGGATTACACAGCCTGCTGCCTTGATGCCTGCATCACTGCCTCCCACTCCATGATTTGTGCATGGTCCATTTAAACTAGAAGGGTGCCAAAGTGTCTGTAGCTGTGGGTTGGCGTAAGGCAGACAAATCAGTTTTGGGATAACAAGCAGTTGCATGCAGAAAAAGACTGATGAGAACCCCTATACCTGAGCTTGAGCTGCCCTAAACTTTTTCTGCTTAAATCTATACTTAAATATTTGAAATGCTTGCTTTTTGCTGTTTTCACTGGGAACACTAACCTACMCATGCGAATTTGGCCAAAGTCAGGTTCGTAATGCAAGAAGCTGACTGAAAAGATTTGAGGTAGTGCATTTGTTACATTTGTTTTTCTGTGCTTTGTGAAATGTGCATCATTACTTGCACATGTTCAAAACCTGTTCTGAACACAGTTTTAGTTCCTGCTGGCTTAAAGTATTATCACAATCTTACAAGACAGAAACCACGGCAAAAAATATTGAAGTCAAATGTAATTGGGATGTCCATCTGGAGTTACTTAAGTCTTGATTTTTTTAAAAGAATACTTGCTATTATATGGTACAAGTATTTCAGCCCAACCTTCCACTCAGATTTGCTACAGCTATAAGGTCTTAACTGATCTTCAGATCAGCGCAGACTTGTGCCAGGACAGCTGCATGGATTAAGGACTATGGTGGAGGAGCAGCAGAAAACATCCAGAGGGAGAAACTTCTTAAGCTGCTTTTAGGAACCCTGGCCTGAGACCTTCCAAAATTAAAGAAGTCTCTACTGATCATGTGCAATGTGAACTGGTTTTTGCACAAAGGTCTTTAAGGCTATGTCTGCACCACGAAAAAAGCAATATAGATATGAGCTTCAAGACTGGACKGCAAATTGTCCATCATGCTTAATTGCTAGCGCATGCCCTGGACCAATTTTGGCTCATGTCAGCTAGCACTGTCCCAGGCAGTGTCCAGGCACGCAGCAGAAGATGGCATATGCTACAACAGCCAGTGTGCCAAAGACCACATTAAGCTCTCCGCTTTCCCCCTCCCTTGCCCAGCATTATCTTTTACACCCCCTCCACGCTCCCCAGGGCATGCTGTACATATTCTCAGCTTCATACTATGAAAACATCACTCTGACAAGCTTTTTTTCAGGACCTTAGAAGAAASAGCCAACAAAAAAAGCACAAACATAAGAATAGTTATGTCTTAGGGCCACAGAAGGGAAATGATTGCAGTGTAATGTGGATGTCACCAGGTCTTGGCACTTGGCCAGAGAACAGTCCTTGCCCTGTTTTATTTAGTGTTACAAACTTAGCTCAACTTGAAGAATCTGGGTTGACCTTCGCAAGGATGGCAGAAGGATGTTTGTGATGTTAAGGCCACAGTCCTGCTGAAATCCTTGCTCTGACATGAGGGCATTAGAACTGGCAGAGATTTCTTTTTCTTTTTTCTTTTTTTTTTTTTTTGAGCAGAACAAATGTTAACTTTGTCCCTAGCAGCAACCAATTGCCTTGGCTGAAACTTCTCAGTTTGAAACAGATATCCAAACAAGACCTTAAGGAGGAACATCCTTCACAGATAATGATAACCTCCCCATCTGCAGCATATGGAAGGAAAGATCGTTTTTTGGCAGAGATGCCTGTAGCTTTACAGTAAGTGTCTTTTTTTTTTTTTAGTTTTTAAGAACTCACAACTTAATTATGCTGAAGTAGGACATATACTTCATCTAAGTGATGTCAGGACTTCCTCTTTAGAGCTGTTCCTTGAGAAGAATCCTTATCTCATTTTCTCTGTTTAGGGTACAGGTTTATGATGGCATTGTAAACAGCTGAAACAAGCATAATTACCAGGGCTTAACTGTAGGAAACTTGAAATGACCAGGGTTTGCCATAATAAAATGAAGCACATAGTCTATATATTTTGGAGATACTGGAGAAGAGTGTTCCCCTTATTAAACACTTGCCATTTGAGCTTTGCTAAGGATGATCTCAAAGAATCTAGAATAGCATTATGCTGGTGTTCAAGTTATTTTTTTTTTACCTTCAAGGAAAGGACAACTGGGTCCTTACTTCATTAAATGTGCAGATATGGTATTTTCCATGCATCGCTATCCAGCAAGATTTTTATGCAGTAAAATATTCTCAAAGGGTTATTGTCAGTCTCTTATGAACTGTGCTTTGATTCTAACTGCCTACTCTGCTTACTGTAGACCTCCTCCGCTTCCTTCGAATGGCTTGTAACATTAATGGGAAAATTTCCATAATGGTAACATTAAAACCACTGCTTATAAATACACATGAAAGACTGAGTGGGCAAAAAAGGGGGAATGTCACTCTGCCAGAAATAATGTATTCTTTTTTCCTGATCAGCTCTGAAACAAATGATTTTGCTTTCTAACAAATAAAACATGCAAAGGAACCCTTGCAGGTGACCACTCCTAAATAAAGGTATAGGAGGAAAATTACATAATCTTACGGGACTTTAGTCTGAGCAATGTGACAAAAGCCTCATGAAGCCAAAAATGCCCTCAGAATGCTTAAAAAATACTGCTTGCATTTTCTAGCCCAAAAAGGGAATAAAGGAGAAATTTTAACAAAAAACTGAAAGCAGGGCTAAAATAATAGTGATTATGGAAGTATAACTGAGCTGATGTTACACCAGTGTTTCTAAGAAGCCTACTAACACTGTGGACGCTGGAATTCGTACAAACACTGCCTGGTGTGCCAATCACTGCCACTGCCTTCAGGCAATGTGCCTCCCCATTCAGTGTATGGTACCAGATACTGGACCAGTTAAGATGACGCAGGTAACTACGTAACTCCCAGCCTAACAAGGCAAAATAATGAAAATCAGGGAAGACTAAAAGAATGACAACTAACGCAACTATGCACATTGCATTTTGTCGAACTAATTGGATATGTCTTTAGAATATTACAAGCTCACTTAACAGTAAAAATATCTACATATAATAGACTTCAGCTAAATGCCTTGTTTCTTTTTGATCCAAGCAGTTAGCCGATAATGAGGATAATGCAGTTTGTTCACTTTAGGAGAACCTATTGATGGAATTGGTCCTTCCTGGAGGCAAAGCTGTTTATTTATCAAATACAAAATCTGTTTTCCTCAAACACAGCAGAAGATTGTGTCTTTGATCACTGCATCCATCAACCAGGATCCTGTGGAAAAAGCTCCCTCTAGACTTTTTTTCAAGATGTATTCATATTTGTGGTGCTCACTCATGTCCTATGTGGTACTCCTTCCTCCAGACCAGAAAAAAAAAAAAAAAAAAGATGAAATAGGTAGTGAACCTCTGAGCCAACATGTGTCCTGCATGTTTATTTTGGTTGGTGACCTGCAAATGTTTGAGAGGAAGTCCTTTACTTTTTCTTAGAGATATTTTCAGTTATATATTTCAATTTAAAAAGATTTAGACCAACCTATAATTAGTGAGTATTTTACTATTAATTATATACAATGTGTCTCTCTACTTTTGCTTCTAGAAATATACTTTTGCAATTTGTGTTCTAGATGTAGAAGTCTTCAACTGTATCTTTAACAACCAACTTGAACAGCAGTATCTCTGAAAACTCTTTAGTGGAAACCTGAACAAACCTGATTATTTTCTTCTTTTGGTGTTGACTGACTGAACACCAATCTGTATGATTTTCACACCACAAATGCATCTGCGTAATTAAGATGAACTCTAAGATGCTGTCACCTTTTTTTTGCCTGCAGGTGTGGAAAAGAAGCAGTTGCCAACATAACTAGATGCCTAATAACAGCAGACATGGTAGCTAAAATTAAGGTTATATACAGTGTTATAATGAAAATAATTAAGGAATTAGAAGTGTATGACCATTAGTACAAATGAAAAACTGATTTTTGCCATCTTGTGCACGTTTTGCCATGGTGCACAAAGGGACAAGTCAAAAAAAAAGGCACCCYAAGCGTTTCTCTTTCTGAGCACTTTCCAGGTGTCCCGCGTGGGCGGGGGGGCCCGGCGGCCCCACAGCTCCCCGCGTCGGGACTACAGCTCCCAGCATGCCTTGCGCCCCCGCGGGCGAGAGGGGCAGCCCCGCACCGCCTCCATTTTGTGCCGTGGCGGTGGCGGTGGCGGTGAGGGGGCAAGCTCGCTCCGTTTCCGCTGAGCAAACCCCGGGGGTTTTGTTGTATAAATAAGCACGGCGTGACCGCCGGGCTCTCTGTAATACGTCTTTTGAGCCTACAGTGAGCCCGACAGTTGAAATACTTCCTCAAAAAAAAAACCCTTTAGCCTTCACGGTCCAGCGTGTTGCCCTTTGGCTTTGATCACTTGACAGCAGTTTTGGGTTTCCTCTCCCAGGCCGCTTCATCTCCCAAAGGAACTTCAGAATCGTATTTCTTTCCTGGAAGCRGTACAATGTCCTGGGAATCTCTTCAAAATATGTGGAGGGTCAACTCATCCCATTTTTTAGAGAAGTTAAACAAGTATTGCTCTACTGGAATTTCCCAGCCCTCACCCATCTTCCTTTTCCTCGGCATTTTGGACATTGAACCCAAAGAAGTCAAGCCTTGTAGAGCCCTGTAGTTGCTTTTTTTGTTGCTGTTGTTTTTATTTTTTTAATGGACTTGTTGGATAAAAGTGAATATTATTTTTCAGGCTTTGGTAAATCTGATACATCTTGCATTGTACCTTTTGTTTATATGCTATATATATGACAAATATATCACAGACATTGCACGTATGGTATGTACATAAACATGCATTGCAATCATTTTCCAAATGACCATAGCTCTTTTTGCTGTGCTCAGCCATTTGGCAATCCTCGCTATGGAGAATGTGGTACCTTTGAAAATGGATGCTCTGTATTTAGTTTTCTGGTAGATCTAAGCACTTCCTGGGTAACACTACCACAGGGCCGTTTTTTTCCTGAAAGAGCTTATCCTTCTGCTCTCAGAGCTCCATCTGGGTGYATTTTAGTTAAGTGCAGCTCACATCCAGGTTTTTAAAAGCCTTGCAGAGAGATCTGGCACGGTGGGGGATCTGCTGGCAAGGGTGATCCAGGAAGGTGGCTAAGAGAGATAAGAGCATACGCACATGTGCATGTTTCCAAGTGTGGGGGCAGGGAGAAGGGAGAAAGGGCAAAAAGTAGACCTCAGGTGCCTATGGCACAGAACTGTATACGGGCATTAGAAAACATGAGTGAGAAGAAATTTGAGGCAAAAGGCTGGAGGAGTAAAGTCTTCATGGAAACTGAAATGGGCTGGGGCTAACTGGGAGAAGCTGAGGCAAGAGGAACGAGATGCAAAGAGTCTGGAAATGGAAACCCAGGGAAATGGAAATGGAGGGATGGAGGGGCAAATCTTTGAGATAGCATGGAAATACATGAGGCTTTCAGGACAGAAATGGTTGGAGCATCATCTGGTGTGAGTACCTGGCACCTCAGTTTGGAGGGAGGGACACAAGCACAAGTTTGTTGTTCTGCTTTTTTTGTTTCTTTTAAACATGATAGTGCCTTGCAATCTGCTGACGTTCTGCAGGTGTCCAGCACCATTTTCTTCTCCTTTCTTTCTTTCCTTCTTTCTTTTTCTTTCTTTCTTTATTTTCTTTCTTTTTCATTCTCTCTTTCTTTCTCTTTCTTTCTCTTTCTTTCTCTTTCTTTCTTCCTTTCTCCCTTCCTTCCTTCCTTTTTTTTTTAGGAGCTTCAGTAAGATTTTCTGCAGTTGATGCATTCATTCTTGGGGACTGTTTTTGACCTAAGCAATAGTGAGCTCTAAACAATGTAGGGAACCCTCCCTTGGTTTTCTCACAGCTCCTGTCTTCTGTAAGTTTAAGTGGCCTCTCTCACTCTATCCCATCTTACCAGCAAGTTGCCATTTTTTCCCACCTCCTGCTACAAAAAATACTACGTTCTGAATCAAAACAAATTTAGGACTCAATACAACCTATCATCAGGCCTCAAGTATACTCTCAGAATCTTGTTCCCTGGACATCTACCCCCCCTTTTTCCTTCAGAAACCTCCTACTATGACGCTGGTTTCCTATCTTTTCCCAAGATATTCCTGCCAGTTTCCAGCTTTGTTACCAGCCTTGGACACTGGAAGGAAAGATACCTTAAACCTCCCTACGCATTAGCACCAGTGAGTGGTTGGACCAGCGTATGCTCAGTTGCATCAGAGGCTCAGTTGCCTCTTTCTGTTTATGGCCCTCTACCTCCTGAACAMCTTTAACAGAAAAGCAACTTCAGAAATGCTAAATAATCACAAATTAACTGGTTGTTGTATGAGGCTGGCTAAGCCCAGGTCTCCTGGCTCTGTTATGGTCTCATGTAAGAAATGCAGAATTGGTATCAAAACTGTAATGGCCTGAGGAGGCATCCAGTAACAGTGTGTGGAAATTGCAGTAGTCTCATGCCTGAACCCCAGTTCCCTTCCAAGCATCAGTCAGCATAAAGCATATGTGCTGGAAAAAATGCAAATTGATTATTTCCACTATTTGCATCTTGTTCAAGACACTGTATTTGAAACTGAACATTGGAAACAAATCAAACTCTAGGAAACTGAGTTTCTAGTCCAACATCTTATTTATTTCTAGTTTATTTTCCTGTAGGAAGCCTGAAAGAACAACACAGACGAAAGCAAACCCTGAAGAAGGTTACAATACATAAATAGCCACTTTGAGAGTACAAGATGATTCTCTGCTGAGTAGAGAACAGAAAGACAGGGCAACAAATGGGAACAGTGTGGCAGTGCTCAGGCGAAGCAGTAGCAGACAAAAGGATCTCGCAGGTGTACTGAAGCTCTTCTGGACGCCGCTCCGTAGGAAGAAACATGCCCCGTGCAGCACAGCTCACCGCGTGCCCAAACCCGGGCTCGCTCCGCTCCCCCAGCACCGCACCCCGATTCCCGGGCCCGGCCGAGGGGGCTGCTCGAGGCGGGGAGCAGCGCCACCTCCCGCCGGGCTGACACTTCCCTTCGCCCGCTCCCGGGCCGCGCACCCCGCATGGCCGGCAGCGGCAGGGCGGGCGCAGGGGGGCGGCGAGGCTCCTCCCCCCTCCGCGCCAGCTGCGGACGGCAGGAAAGCCCCGCCGCGCCCAGCCCCAGCTCCTTCCCGCGGCCGCCACCGCCTGAGGAGCGGCGGGCAGCGAGGGGCGGGGCGCAGCGGGCCCCGGCCCCGCCCACCCGGGCGGGGCGCGGGGCTTCTCTACTTTGCGCCATGATGAACAAATGACCTCGCGGGGAATGAAATTTAAGTTCCACCGGGGGGAGAGAGTTCTCTGCTTCGAGCCCGACCCCACCAAGGCCAAAGTGCTCTATGATGCCAAGGTGACCCGCCGCGCGCACCTCCCCCAACTCCCCTTCTTCCCCCGCCGCCGCCGCCGCCCGCCAGCGGCGAGACGCGCAGGGCAGGAAGAGCGCGCGGGGGGGCGGGGCCGCCGCGGAGTCCGGCCCGCGGCCATTGCTGCCGTTAGCGCGGGGCGTTGCGCGCGCCCGCAGTTGCTCCCCTTTCGGGCGTGCGGACGGGGGGAAGCGGCTTCCCAGCGGCGGCGGCGGCTTTGGACCCGGAGGAGGAGGGGGCGAGGCGGCCCCCTCACCGGCACTTGTTGCGGGAGAGGGACGCCGGCCCCAGGGAGGGAGGGAAGGAGGCTGGAAGAGAGGCGGCGGCGCGGGAGCTGCCCGCCGTCACGGGGCCGGGAGACAAAGGGAGGCGACGCCCTGCCGCAGCGGGGGAAGGGGCCCGCGCTCCCCCCCCCCTCCACCGGGCCCTTCCTTCCGCCGGCTGCGGGCGCCGTCTCAGCGTTGCTGTGTCCGCGGCGGCCGGCCCGGGCGGCCACTCCGCTGCCGTTGGGCGCCGCTTCCCCGCCTCCCCCCTCCTCTGTACCGCCGTCATCGCTCCCCGAGTGTGTAAGCCCGGCCCTCCGCCGGGGCTCGGCTCTGTTTCGCCCCCTCTTAACCTGGCACCGCCGCCCGGGGGAGGGTGTATGTGGCAGCCGTGCCCCTCGCCCGGCTGCGGCTCGGTGCGGGCGGCCGCGGGACTTCTTCCGGCCTGGCGCTGGCGAGCGCTGCGCAGGCGTCCCGCTGCCCGGGTGACAAAGAGCGGATGGAGCCGCGGCTGCTGGGGACGTGCTCTCGCGTCAGGTAGAGAGCGGAGCAGCCGAGCGGCTTTGAAAGTGTCAAACTCCCTTCCTGCCTTCCGCTCGCGGCTGGTCGCCTGCAAAGTAATTCTGAAAGCTTGTTTTCTTCCCTTCGCTTTCCTAGGTAGCTTGGTTTCTTCCGCYTTCCTAGTGTTCCCTCTGCTTTTCAGAGGGGTTTAAATGGTACTGATGGTACAGAAATAATGTAGTAGTCAGTGGTGCACTGTAAGTGTTGGATAGGAGGTCACTGACTCACTTGTGCCTGGTTTAAAAGTAATGGTTATAATTATAGAGCTTTATGCAAATACAGTGTTGCTTTTGGGTACTAGTGGGACACCGTTGAAGTAATTTTTCAGTCTTAAATGTTCTCTTCCTAATTTGCGAGCAGAGTTCTTTTCAGTTACTGTGAATGATGAAAAATAATATGGCAAGTGGATTCCCCACCAAATTCTTGCTGCAAGTTTGGTAGCGGTGTAGGTCAGTGTTTTCAAACTCCTTTGAGAATGAGGATCTCCTCCTTTTCTTACTCTAATATTTTTGAGCTGCCCTTTTGTTAGTATGTGTATCCCTACATTCTGACTACCCCAACCTGCTGCACTATAATTGCCAGCCCTAGAGCTAACCTGGGTGCAAAAATTAATTGTTCCTTTTCTTCTCTGCTTTTAAATACCCCAAGCCCCAGCAAAGCTATCCTTGGCTCCATCAGGCTTGATAGTTCTTAAATTCTGGACTCAACTTCCAAGTTATACCCTCATGTAGCCTGACTGCTGGCTGTACCTTGAGATACATGGTCTATACAAAGTCATTCCAGGTGCCACCAGAACCATTCCTTTGTTATTACTAGTCCTGATAATCTTCCTAGTGATCCCTCTGAAATATCTTTTTCTCTTGAGCTCAGGTCCTTTCAGACTGACTGCTTCTGCCTTTTTTTTTTTTTTTTAAATTGAATTTGTTTCCTGGGAAGAGAAAGGAAAGTGACAGTAATGTATCTGTGTGTCATTCCACTGGGTGAAAGATCCTGCCTAAAAAGTTGATCAGAAAATGCCACTAGCAAGAATCATGGCTTATGCTTATGCTCATTCTGGTTCAGTCAAAACAAGCTTTTGTCTGCCGGAGAGGAGGATGTTACATGGGTGAAAGGGAAAAATGCTCAGATATTCACAAAACGTTTTAATGTTTCATGGCTAAATGTTGTGTTGTTCAAAAGAGCAATGCTTTTGAGGTTTATATGTAGCATTACATTGTTTCCTGCTTTGAGGATGTGAAGAGAGAGCAAGCACAGGAGAACATGTTACTTGCACAGCTGTGGTATATCTGCATATTCATATTGTGATTCTACATTGTTTTGCAGTTCTCTGTCTTGAAAGCATTGGAAGTTTGAGAACAGGACAAGGGTGGTTAGCAGTCCTCAATTTTTAAAGTCCTCTCTATATATATATTAAAAAAAAAAAAGCTAACAACTTCTTTGGCCATTGAGTATAATCCATGTTTTCTGTTCATATCGATATTCACTGGCAAAACTTTAGGAATATTTCTTTTATGTAAATAAACATTTCTTTTTTTCCACATGCTTAAATTCCCTAAATGCTGGAAAGTTCGCTTTCTTTCAAGCTTTTTAATATATGGTATTCAATATTTTTTTTCAGATTGTTGATATTGTTGTTGGAAAAGATGAGAAAGGCAGAAAGATTCCAGAATATCTGATCCATTTTAATGGTTGGAACAGAAGGTAAGAACCTGTATGCACAGTTTTAATTCTTCCATTTTATTCTGCAAAGACAAAATTAAACAGTAAATCAGAGGACTTTGTTAAAATCATGCTTATGTGAGTATTTTTGGTTTTGTGAATGTCTTTAATATACCTGCACATGTTAACACATTGGTTTTTATCCATAAATTTTGATAGTTCTGTTTTCATAGCTGGAAGTTTAAATTTTGTACAATATGTGTCCTTGGCATATAACTGTGGCTCAAACTGTTTAAACTATTGTTCAGGCTCCTAGGTTCCCATTAATAAAAACAAGGAATTAGCAGCTTAAATACTTTGTTAAATCTATGTCTAAGTTGTTTAATTATCAAGGTCAGTAGATGAATGCAATCTCTGACCATCCTAAGTCCAAATTTGAGAGCTTTATAAAGTTATCTTGAGATTTGAAGCCATAAAAATACAAAAGATTGCAAGCCTTGTGATACAACTCTAAATATTACTTCCGAATGACATTAAAACAGTACTGTGTAGGTATAATGTATATTAATTCACCAGTAATCGTCAGTGGAATCTRTTCCTAAGTGTTAACAATTTTCTTTTGACCTTTTACTAGCTGGGATAGATGGGCAGCTGAAGATCATGTTCTTCGTGATACAGACGAAAATCGCAGATTACAGCGTAAATTGGCACGGAAGGCTGTGGCTCGCATGTAAGAAACCCTTTGGTATTAAGGATTCATTTTCAGATTCAAACAGTTACATTTAGGTGCCTACAAGTGAGTTTGATCTCTAAGCTCACACTGTAAATGGTAGATATCRACAGTCAGTGTATTATAGGGAGCTACTTTTCTTATACTAAGGTAGATATCTATATGTTATCATTAAAGTACTCTCCAAAGGACTAACACATTTAATAATTACACACTGTTCTTTACTGCTGCAAAATGCATTTGTATTGGATCTACATCTTCCCAAAGAATTGTACTTGAAAATAACTTAGGAGAACCTGAAGTAATTTTCAGCCAAAGGCACTAATCTAATGTTTCTTGGCCATGGCTTGAGGATCTGGCTTGAGAACAGGAGTATGATGTAATGTACAGACGTTAAGGTATCCACTCTCAAATAAACATTGTCCAAATTATTACAACATTAATAAAAATAACCACAAACATGCATTTCCTGTGCATTTGCATGTAATGTCATTAGCTAGGATAAACAAATAATGTTAGCTAAATTTAAGTGAACCATTTTACCTTCTATAGGAGAAGAAAGGGAAGAAAGAAGAGACGTTGCAGGTTGCCTGGTGTTGACTCTGTATTAAAAAGCCTTCCTGCTGAGGAAAATGACGAGAGTAGTGAAAACTGTGAGCTTGTTTTCATTCTTTGTGATAACTGACATGATGTCTTTAGTTTCTTAAGCCAGGGGTATAGTGAGTGCTGTAACTTGCTAGTAGGTTTATACAGGAGTATCATGGTCCTGTTTGAAGTACACTGAAGCAGCCATACGAAGAGTGAACGTACTTTGTTTCAGACTAAGCAACTAATTCCTGTGCTGTTTCTTTCTTTTTGTGCTTCAGAAGCTTTGTTTTCCATGTCACCTCCACTCAACTGGTCTAATCAGTGACTTTGGAGCTTAATGCTGCTTTGTTTAGTGTAATATTACCAAGGTTTTTCTTATTTGGTGGTAGGAAACAAGATGTTTTTCCTACTAATGTTTCTGTGTGTGTTTTGAAGCAGTAAGGTTTTTTTTTTTTTTTTCCCCCAGTCTACCTGGAAGGTGTCTCTCTTGTCAGCTGACTTGTTGCTGATTTCAGTCTTAAGCCACCTTTTTTGTTTTATAGCAATTTTCTTTGCACTTTGAAAGCCAGAAGGAAGATTGGCACGTAACTGATGTTCTGGCAACTGGTGCTGCATGAATCCAGACCTCCTCACTGAATGATTAATACATTAATCCCCTATTCACAACTGAAGTCCAGTAAAAATTGAAAAGATCTGTTGGTATTCAGAAATCTAGGGAGTTTTCTAAAGTGAGTGATTTTTTTCAATTGGAGGGGATGCATGATTACTTCCTGTCAGCTTCTCTTGTTTTACATATTTAAAAAGTTTATTGTGTGCTGTAGATATAATTTGCATGTTTAATGATGATGAATAATTTTAATTAAATATAACAGGTTGGTTACTTTTTGAATTTAGGCCTATAATTGTTTGAGCTAAACCTCTGTGATGTAATATGTGAGATAAATATGTAAAATCTCTCTTTTGTACAGCTATAAGTAGTTCTTCTTCTGATGACAGTGATGATGGAACAGATGAAGAAATAAAAAGTGAAGAAAGTGACATTGAAGAGAGGACCGAAATGGTATTCATGAGCTCCTTAAATTAATAATATTTAAGACTATTTCAAACTCTGGGAAAATCGAAACGGCTGAAGTATAGGCCACAGTGTGTAGTATATTCCAGTATATAGCTGGAATCAACATGTATAATTTGTTTATTCTTACTAAGTACTTGCTGTAATTGAGGTTTTGAAAACTATATAAGATGTCCTGTTCCTGTAGAATTCTTCAATATTAATCCAAAATTACAAATTTGTTCACTTTCCTCTTTCTACACGAGGCTTACTAGCAAACTATTACCCATATTTATAGGTGCTGTAAAGTTTTGTTAGTCTGGTCAGGTTGGGCAAATCCTAATAGCAAGCAGGATTTTTCTGGGTTTTGAAGTTATTTTACTGTGAAGACCTCAGCTCTGATCTTAAATTAGAATTTGGAAGATACTTGACTTTTTTTTTTTTTTTTTTAATGCATTAACCAAATACAGCAGAAAACAGTTGCTCTTGAAGGTCTCTTTGGAATCTAACTACTAAGTTGTGGTTGATCTGAAGTAGCAGAACAAATTTCTAGTTGTTCTTTTGTGTTAAATACTTCAGCAAATGGCAAATAAAAATAGTTTTAAAATTGAATTTGCAAATGATTTGAAAGCAGTATTGTTAAATTGCTTACAGTAAGACTACTCTAAGTAAATATTTACTGTACTGTAAAAATAACTTTTATTTTTGTTTCATTGTTACAGCCTGTTCTGACTGTTGAAGCTCTTTCATTGATATTAATAAGCACAACCAATATTGTTTTTGTGGTCTGTTGTAGAAAGAAGAACAAGACAGTCACACAAAAAGGGACATGGAAGAAAGAGCAATAAGCATAGAAATTCCTGAAGTCTTGAAAAAGAAGCTTGAAGAAGACTGTTACTATATTAACAGAAGGAAACGGGTATGAAATAGGAGCTATGAAATGAATATGCATAGAGGTGTCAAAAATAGTTCTTGCATAGAACAACTCCTTTTTTTTTTTTTTTGAACTTTAGTGCAAAGGTAATCTTAGAGTATAAGGAAGAAAAATGATTTAAGAGTATAGGGAGCAGACTTCTCTATAGCTAAAACAATGAGTTGTCCTTGCATTTAAGGATGTGAACATCTCAGTACTTAATTGTGTTTTAGGATGCAGACTGTTCTTTAAAGCTTGAAATATAGTAAGCTAGTCAACCTGACCATATATTTGTTTCTCTAGGTGTTTATAAAGGATTGATCAAAAAAGTAGTTTAAGGATTGAGTTAATCACTCCTGAAACAAATTCATTCAATAGAGATTGATTTAATAAACAATACTTCAGAAGCTCATGTTGTAGTTTGTTTTAATTAGATTGTGTTTCTCTTTCAGCTCGTGAAGCTTCCTTGTCAGACAAATATAATAACCATCCTGGAGTCATATGTGAAACATTTTGCTATTAATGCTGCTTTTTCAGCCAACGAAAGATCTCGACACCATCAAATGACTCCACATGCCAATATGAACCTTCATTATGTGCCACCAGAGAAGAAGTAAGTGATCTTTAGTCCAGCACGGTTGTCACAAAAAAATGAATGTTTCAGGTGTAATTTTTCAAGGCTGTTCAGCTCTGTGAATTTATACTTTGATGTATGTTTATGTATGGGGCTTAAAATATTTGACAAATATGTAAAGTACAGTAATAGCAAAAATTTGTTTATTGGTGAGAGAGTCCCTATAATCTAAAAAGTAAACATGTAAAAGCATCAATATCCCTTTTTGTCACTTAAGTTTCTGTAAATATTGTGAGCTGTTTTGGAAGAACATGTTGCTTCTGTCTGTGTTAAGAATTTATTTTGAGCACTGAAAGAGTTTCTGATACGAGAATTMCTCTGTTGAAATAAAACTTAAAATATTTATCTTTTATAAAACAAAGTATGAACTGAATATATTCATATGAGCACTTAAAGTAGAGAACTCCAACTGGAGGTGTGTTTTTTTATGACAAATGATCTTAAATCCTATAGTCAATATATAGGGAAATGGAATGTGTTCAGTAGCACCAATCTTAATTGAAAACCTTTTTTATTACATCTTAGTTGCTGTTTTGTAAATTGAGCTGTRTAGTCTTCTACAGTGCTACAAATTGAAGGTCTGTTAACTTAGCCTATGTGGCTGCAGTCTGAATTTTATGTAAAGATTCTGAATAATAGACTAGATTGCTCTTTATCTAACTCTGTTGGGCTGCAATCTTATATTTTATAGAAAATAAGTTGTAATTTCTGTTACCACATTCTACTTCAGTTTTCCCCAATTATGCCTTGTAATATCTTGATTTGTGCAAGTGTTTCACTTTATATTGATATGTCATTTGTTATATTAGTGATACTTTCCTTCTTTGTAGTATAATCTYCCAAACAATAAGTTAGATGAGACATCAGAAATATGCACAGATAATCACATATCATCCTTTTAGAAGGAGTATATTTATGTGAATTTTGCGATAAAGAAGGTGTTTTATTAGGGAAAATGTTTATAATTTTGGCAATGGGACTATAGATAGGAGAGATCATGGTGACCACTACATTGTATTGCCATTACCTGCTTTCTCACAGAAGGTAATTGCCCTTCTTAGACATGATGGAATTTCTTCATACGTTGTTCCTCTGACACAATTTAAATTTAAAAAAAACCAAAACCTGCAATAGTTTAAGCAGCTATAAAGGGAGGAGTGGATTTTTCTAACTTAAGTCATTTTGACAGAATCAAATCATGCTACTATACACATATATGCAATTGAGATTTGAGAGGTGAATGCCTTCGTAGAGGTGATAGTTGGGTTTGGGCTGGACCCAGTGTTCTTAGCTTTGCTTGGAACAGCACGTTTTCCCACCACCTAACCTGGTGAGCTTTTTACAGAAACCTAAATCAGAAATTCCTAGTAGCTTCTAAATGTGATGCTTTAGTTATCAGGAGTAGGCTGGTGGAACCTGATCTGTTTCATTGCATGCATATCCAATTTTGTTGATTCACTGGAGAGCTGTTAAGCACAGCTTAAATTGCACCTTGGTTGCTATAGATCATTTTCTGCATATGCCTTTTAGACAGAAATTCAATCTATTGAATATTAATATTTTCTGTCAGGTGACTCTCTCCTTTTTTTGACAATTGTAAACTTGGAAAACCAAAATAATGCTTCCATGAAAAACTCCTGATCCACTCCTACAATAAATAAATAATTTCCTACAGTGAAATGAATGTTACTAATCTGGTAAACAGTAATGCAACAGAACAATTGTGTGATTTTGTTTGAGCTTATTAAGCAAACACTTAACTTCCATTTGTTTGAAGTTATTGGCAACAATCACTGTCTCTTAAATATGCTTTTAATTGCTTATGATTGCATATTGGTGAAATCAGAGCATATAATAGCTAATACATCTGTCTTTAAGGGGAATTTCCCACAATCGCACTGAAAAATGTTAATGTGCAGCTTTGAACTTCATAATCTAAGAACAGATCTTTTTTTTTTCCTCTCTTTTTTTTCTTCCCTCTGCTAGTGTTGAGCTATGTAAAGAGATGGTGGATGGGCTGCGAATAACCTTTGACTTCACACTTCCATTGATTTTGCTCTATCCTTATGAACAAGCCCAATTTAAAAAGGTGACTTCATCAAAATTCTTTCTTCCAATCAAAGAAAATTCAACAAACACCAGTAGGTAGGTTGGGTATAATTAATTTAATATCACTTATTTCATGTGGAAAATGCAATTGAACATGACTATATATTTAGAATAGGCAAGCAATTTACAGAAAGGTTCAGCATTTTATAAACATTTCTTTTATCTGGTTAACTCACAAATGAGAGGGTACTGACTGGCATGGAGTTATGTTGTAACTTTGTGAAAAGGTTTGAAATGTAAATTGATGTCATTAACTCTTAAATTTGAAAATAAGTAAATGTCTGTACTTGGGGAAAATAACATCTAAAAGAAGCTTTCATCAATTTTTCCACTTTTGGGGAGGAGACTATCTAATTTGAACAAGTATTTAACAAGATCTGTGAAACTAGAAAGATCTGTTCTGGGGCAGAACCCTGAACTTCTCGTTTTTGTAAAGTTGACTTTATTTCCTAGAAATCAGGAGGAGCTTTCCCCAAGTCCTCCTCTTCTGAATCCACCAACACCTCAGTCAACAGACAGCCAGCCTACGACAGGGGAGCCAGCCACACCAAAAAGACGAAAAGCTGAACCTGAAATTCTGCAGTCACTGAGACGTTCTACGCGCCATACCTCTAACTGTGACAGGTTATCAGAAAGTAGTGCTTCCCCGCAACCTAAACGGCGGCATCTTGAGACTCCAGCTTCTATGCCAAAGCTCTTCTTGCACCTGGAAAAAAGTGAGTTTTGATATTAAAATTGTTACTGTAA